>NC_080715.1:45832522-45836002 GCF_019097595.1 Hemibagrus wyckioides
AAAATTAAAATTAAAATTAAAATTAAAATTAAAAAATTAAAATTAAAATTAAAATTAAAATTAAAATTAAAATTAAAATTAAAATTAAAATTAAAATTAAAATTAAAATTAAAATTAAAATTAAAATTAAAATTAAAATTAAAATTAAAATTAAAATTAAAATTAAAATTAAAATTAAAATTAAAATTAAAATTAAAATTAAAATTAAAATTAAAATTAAAATTAAAATTAAAATTAAAATTAAAATTAAGAATTAAAATTAAAATTAAAATTAAAATTAAAATTAAAATTAAAATTAAAATTAAAATTAAAATTAAAATTAAAATTAAAATTAAAATTAAAATTAAAATTAAAATTAAAATTAAAATTAAAATTAAAATTAAAATTAAAATTAAAATTAAAATTAAAATTAAAATTAAAATTAAAATTAAAATTAAAATTAAAATTAAAATTAAAATTAAAATTAAAATTAAAATTAAAATTAAAATTAAAATTAAAATTAAAATTAAAATTAAAATTAAAATTAAAATTAAAATTAAAATTAAAATTAAAATTAAAATTAAAATTAAAATTAAAATTAAAATTAAAATTAAAATTAAAATTAAAATTAAAATTAAAATTAAAATTAAAATTAAAATTAAAATTAAAATTAAAATTAAAATTAAAATTAAAATTAAAATTAAAATTAAAATTAAAATTAAAATTAAAATTAAAATTAAAATTAAAATTAAAATTAAAATTAAAATTAAAATTAAAATTAAAATTAAAATTAAAATTAAAATTAAAA
This sequence comes from Hemibagrus wyckioides, assembly GCF_019097595.1. Lineage (NCBI taxonomy): Eukaryota > Metazoa > Chordata > Actinopteri > Siluriformes > Bagridae > Hemibagrus > Hemibagrus wyckioides. Next base: position 45,833,310 of record NC_080715.1, read on the forward strand.
TTAAAATTAAAATTAAAATTAAAATTAAAATTAAAATTAAAATTAAAATTAAAATTAAAATTAAAATTAAAATTAAAATTAAAAATTAAAATTAAAATTAAAATTAAAATTAAAATTAAAATTAAAATTAAAATTAAAATTAAAATTAAAATTAAAATTAAAATTAAAATTAAAATTAAAATTAAAATTAAAATTAAAATTAAAATTAAAATTAAAATTAAAATTAAAATTAAAATTAAAATTAAAATTAAAATTAAAATTAAAATTAAAATTAAAATTAAAATTAAAATTAAAATTAAAATTAAAATTAAAATTAAAATTAAAATTAAAATTAAAATTAAAATTAAAATTAAAATTAAAATTAAAATTAAAATTAAAATTAAAATTAAAATTAAAATTAAAATTAAAATTAAAATTAAAATTAAAATTAAAATTAAAATTAAAATTAAAATTAAAATTAAAATTAAAATTAAAATTAAAATTAAAATTAAAATTAAAATTAAAATTAAAATTAAAATTAAAATTAAAATTAAAATTAAAATTAAAATTAAAATTAAAATTAAAATTAAAATTAAAATTAAAATTAAAATTAAAATTAAAATTAAAATTAAAATTAAAATTAAAATTAAAATTAAAATTAAAAATTAAAATTAAAATTAAAATTAAAATTAAAATTAAAATTAAAATTAAAATTAAAATTAAAATTAAAATTAAAATTAAAATTAAAATTAAAATTAAAATTAAAATTAAAATTAAAATTAAAATTAAAATTAAAATTAAAATTAAAATTAAAATTAAAATTAAAATTAAAATTAAAATTAAAATTAAAATTAAAATTAAAATTAAAATTAAAATTAAAATTAAAATTAAAATTAAAATTAAAATTAAAATTAAAATTAAAATTAAAATTAAAATTAAAATTAAAATTAAAATTAAAATTAAAATTAAAATTAAAATTAAAATTAAAATTAAAATTAAAATTAAAATTAAAATTAAAATTAAAATTAAAATTAAAATTAAAATTTAAAATTAAAATTAAAATTAAAATTAAAATTAAAATTAAAATTAAAATTAAAATTAAAATTAAAATTAAAATTAAAATTAAAATTAAAATTAAAATTAAAATTAAAATTAAAATTAAAATTAAAATTAAAATTAAAATTAAAATTAAAATTAAAATTAAAATTAAAATTAAAATTAAAATTAAAATTAAAATTAAAATTAAAATTAAAATTAAAATTAAAATTAAAATTAAGAATTAAAATTAAAATTAAAATTAAAATTAAAATTAAAATTAAAATTAAAATTAAAATTAAAATTAAAAATTAAAATTAAAATTAAAATTAAAATTAAAATTAAAATTAAAATTAAAATTAAAATTAAAATTAAAATTAAAATTAAAAATTAAAATTAAAATTAAAATTAAAATTAAAATTAAAATTAAAATTAAAATTAAATTAAAATTAAAATTAAAATTAAAATTAAAATTAAAATTAAAATTAAAATTAAAATTAAAATTAAAATTAAAATTAAAATTAAAATTAAAATTAAAATTAAAATTAAAATTAAAATTAAAATTAAAATTAAAATTAAAATTAAAATTAAAATTAAAATTAAAATTAAAATTAAAATTAAAATTAAAATTAAAATTAAAATTAAAATTAAAATTAAAATTAAAATTAAAATTAAAATTAAAATTAAAATTAAAATTAAAATTAAAATTAAAATTAAAATTAAAATTAAAATTAAAATTAAAATTAAAATTAAAATTAAAATTAAAATTAAAATTAAAATTAAAATTAAAATTAAAATTAAAATTAAAATTAAAATTAAAATTAAAATTAAAATTAAAATTAAAATTAAAATTAAAATTAAAATTAAAATTAAAATTAAAATTAAAATTAAAATTAAAATTAAAATTAAAATTAAAATTAAAATTAAAATTAAAATTAAAATTAAAATTAAAATTAAAATTAAAATTAAAATTAAAATTAAAATTAAAATTAAAATTAAAATTAAAATTAAAATTAAAATTAAAATTAAAATTAAAATTAAAATTAAAATTAAAATTAAAATTAAAATTAAAATTAAAATTAAAATTAAAATTAAAATTAAAATTAAATTAAAATTAAAATTAAAATTAAAATTAAAATTAAAATTAAAATTAAAATTAAAATTAAAATTAAAATTAAAATTAAAATTAAAATTAAAATTAAAATTAAAATTAAAATTAAAATTAAAATTAAAATTAAAATTAAAATTAAAATTAAAATTAAAATTAAAATTAAAATTAAAATTAAAATTAAAATTAAAATTAAAATTAAAATTAAAATTAAAATTAAAATTAAAATTAAAATTAAAATTAAAATTAAAATTAAAAATTAAAATTAAAATTAAAATTAAAATTAAAATTAAAATTAAAATTAAAATTAAAATTAAAAATTAAAATTAAAATTAAAATTAAAAATTAAAATTAAAATTAAAATTAAAAATTAAAATTAAAATTAAAATTAAGAATTAAAATTAAAATTAAAATTAAAATTAAAATTAAAATTAAAATTAAAATTAAAATTAAAATTAAAATTAAAATTAAAATTAAAATTAAAATTAAAATTAAAATTAAGAATTAAAATTAAAATTAAAATTAAAATTAAAATTAAAATTAAAATTAAAATTAAAATTAAAATTAAAAT
>NC_080715.1:45836102-45943602 GCF_019097595.1 Hemibagrus wyckioides
CACAGAGTGAGGACTGAGTGAGGTGGAAGTGAGGAGTGGGAAATGTTCAACCTGGTGAGGAGCTGGAAGTGGAGTCTCCTGAAAACCCAATATAGATGTTGCAGATGAATATTTCTCAAACTTCTGACTTGAACATCATTTTATTAGCCAGTTATAAACTTCCTCTGAGGAAAAAAGTAAAGTAATAAACATAAACATCACTTAGTAAATTGCCCTACTTCCTTCAACAGAAATATTATTTATAGAGGACTTTAAATATTTTACATCGTCACATATATAGCTTTAAAACTTAATCCAAATTCCGAGCATGATATGTGAAGGAAAAAATATATTATTATTATTATTATTAACCTGTTCACACTAGAGACAGTAAAGGCACTTTTTCTTCTTTTCTGTAAAAATCTGGATGTACACTATATTGCTAAAAGTATTTTCCACCCATCCAAAGATCAACAGAATCAGGTGTTCCAATCACCTCCATGCACACAGGTGTATAAAATCAAGCACCTAGGCATGCAGACTGTTTTTACAAACACGTGAAAGAATGGGTCTTCTCTGGAGCTCAGTGACCCAGCGTGGAACCGTGATAGGACGCCAATTGTGCAACAAATCCAGTCGTGAAATTTTCCCGCTTCTCCAAATATTCCACAGTCAACCGTCATTGTATTATAAGAACGTGGAAGTGTTTGGGAATGACAGCAACTCAGCCACGAAGTGGTAGGCCACGTAACTGATTAAGCTGGTCAGCGGATACTGAGGCCATAGTGCCGAGAGGTCGCCAACAACTTTCTGCAGAGTCAATCGCTACAGACCTCCAAATCCCATGTGGCCTTCAGATTAGCTCAAGAACAGTGCGCAGAGAGCTTCATGGAATGGGTTTCCATGAAACAGAGCAGTTTATCCAAGCCATACATCACCAAGTGCAACGTAAAGCGCCGGATGCAGTGGTGTAAAGCACGCCCACTGGACTTTACAGCAGTGGAGACGCCGCTTCTGGAGTGACGAATCACGCTTCTCCATCTGGCAATCTGCACACCAGTCTGGGTTTGGCGGTTGCCAGGAGAACGGTACTGCATGACTCCACCTGCATTGTGCCAAGTGTAAAGCCGGTGGAGGGCAGGGATTACAGGGTGTTGGGTTGTTGCAGGAGCTGGGCTTGGCCCCTTAGTTCCAGTGAAAGGAACTCTGAACGCTTCAGCATACCAACATATTTTGGAGACCCATGCTCCCAACTTTAGGAGTCATCAGTTTGGACCTCCCTTCCTCTTCCAACAGTGACTGTGCACCAGTGAACGTGCAAAGGTCCATAAAGACATGGATGATAGAGTCCAGTGTGGATGAACTTGACTGGCCTGCACAGAGCTCCTGAATCTCAACCTGATAGGTTCACCTTTGGGATGAATTAGAGCGTGATACTGATCGAGCCAGGCCTTCTCGCCCCAACATCAGTGTGTGACCTCACAAATGCGCTTTCTTGGAAGAATGGTCAAAAATTCTCACAAACATACCCCTAAACCAGGACAGCCTTTCCCAGAAGAGTGCTGAAGCTGTTATAGCTGCAAAGGGTGGACTCGACGTCATATTGAACCCTATGGATTAGGAATGGGATGCTACTTAAGTTCATATGCAGAGTCAAGGCAGGTGAGCGAATACTTTTGGCAAATATAGTGTATAATGCAATCAGAATCAGAAAAAAGTTTTATTGCCAGGTACAGCAAAGGGTCAGCAGTGAGCACTTATACAAAGAACTAGGAATTATCTTATGATGATATTATGATAATAGTTATTAATTTCCATACCAACATAATATACATCATACTGTTTTTTCTTTTCCTGAAGTATATATACATTTTTTGGTTGGACTTTATGTGTGTATATAAAATTTAGAACATGATGCTATTATGTTTTAAAAAACTCCTCACCTATAGCAACAATATTCACAAATATCACAAATTCCTTCAGTCAGTTTCAGACTAGCCATGTCTTTGCTATTATTCTAGTTCTGATTTTCAACCAAATCACATGAAAGAAAGAGACAAAACATTAGATTTCTAAAAGACACACACCTCCAAGCTGCCAGTTAGTGGCGCTATGACTGAGACTCACAGTAGTCATGTCCATGTGGATCAGCTTTTCTTCTCTTAACATAAAGTTGAAGTTTGATGTAAATCACTCAATATACACCAAAAGTTACAGCCACTTCCTCAAGGTTTCCTTTTATTCACCATCAGTTTAAGGGCTCCTCATGGCTGAACTGCTTGAGAGCTATCAGGAATCCTTCTCAATTTTAGATCCTCAAATGTCTTCTGACTATACGGACCCCCTGTTTGGTCAAAATCATATAAATCCCTAGGAAGAGTATATCAAATTCCATTAAAGCCAAACATCCCAAAATAACTGACTTCCTGTTAAGCAGATCCCAGCTGACAGGTGGATGAACGTCATTAAGCTCAGTGAGATCTAAAATGTATACCGGGTCTCATGCATATACATTGAGAAAGTGAATTATGAGCTGTGCAGCTATATTTTGACTGTTCCAGGAGAGCTGCTTGGCAGCCCTGTGCCACGCGTAGGGACCAGCGCACATTGGACTTTCTCATAAACATTTACACTTTATATGTGAAATATTATATATTATATATATATTATATGAGGAAGATTCATTTTCTCCTATTATGGTTCTCATGTAAAATGCGCCGCCATTAGTAACACTCTGATTCAAAGAAATCCAATCAAATCAAGAAATCGTACCCCTCACAGTTTCACATCAGCCTCTGTCCTGGCATTATTCCTCACTTGATTTTAGAACCAAATCAGGTGAAAGTAAAGGGACAAAATATTTAGAGATTTCCAAAAAGGTGACACACTTCCTCAAGCTGCCAGTTGGTGGCGCTATGGACAGAGACTCACAGTTGTCATATCTCTGTGATCAGCTTTCATGCTTGACATAACTTCCTAAGGTTTACCATGTACATCACTTAACAATGTACACAGAAGGTTATTAGAATCAGGTGATTCTCACTGAAACCATTGAAAACACCCACGGCATTAATGATTTCAAATATAAAATGTGTAATTTAGTAATATAAAAAAATCAGAATAAAGACAGTACTGTCCTCTACCTTGCACAATGTGGAATTTCAACATGAGAAACTGAATCTATTTTTTCTATTTTACTGCATTTTCTGCTTTGAAAATTCTCATTACCGCAACGTATCCTGGCTGTGTCTGAATGTGTGTTTTAGCCAATAAATTCAACATAAAAAAATGTAAAGAAAAAATAAATGGATGTTCTACTTAGATTATTTCTAGATGACAAGAATTTTTTTTACTGCATATTGATGTATAATAATTATGAAAAAAAAATGAGGAAAATTGATGTGTCCATGCCTGATGTTCTCATCCTCCACAACACTTTGAGGACTTGTTTAAACACACATACAGAATGGAAATAGAGATTTGATTATGAGTGATGGGAGCACTATGGGACAAGTTACTTCAAGATGGTGACCAGGTAAAGATCATCCTTTATATCTCTCCAGGTAAATGTTAAATATTCTACTGTCAGAATGTTAACACGACTGTTTGATTCTCATTACCCAAACAGGAAGTTTTCTACATTCTCTAAAATTTTTAGATTTACAATTTTTTTATGAAAATGTACTTTATTAAGGCTCTAATTATATGCACTGGAGAAAAATTAGTAAAGCCATCAAGTGGCTTCTCTATTAGTTAGCAAAACATCCCTGAGGCACCTCATCCCTCCATAACACCATTCTCACATACACCGCAAACTCATTTAAGGCCAGTTACAGTGGTAAAGGAGAACTTTAAATATCTCTTAGGAATTTAATATTAATTTCAAATTTCCTAACAATGTTTGATATTTTGCTTTTATGATTTGTTTCATTGTGAGACAATCAGCAAGTGTGAAAAAAAGCTTTAGCAAAGGTCAGGGTGACAAAGTTCAGGAAAAATTCTACAGAAACCCAGAACTGCTGGAGGAGTACAGAAGAGGAGAGAGAGAAGGTTAGGTTTGGAGATGTTACAGCAGGGGTAATTAGCACAAACACCCTACAGTGTTAGGAAATGTACATGAGAGTATACACACACACACACTACTACTACTAGAGTAAGCATCTAAGTCTATACTTCATATGATGATGTACATAAAATATTTTTTCCGGGCATGTTATGAGACTAATTTAATGTAATGCTTTCTTTCCGTTTCCAGGAACGTCAAAAGCAAAAACAAACTGGAAGAATCAAAAGAAAACTGAAGCGCCTGACTAAGAAGCAAAGAAAAGACAGTGGTCAGTTATTTTTAGTGCCATGGTAAAATGCTTCATGTTTTTAGGTAAACGTTGGAAATGTTTATTCCTGCTTTTAATGTTTTTCTTAATTTTTTTATTTTTGTTTTTTGTATTTTTGAAGCACTGGACAATAAAACTGTTTTGAACTGAATGCATTGATTGTGGAAATATTATCTGTTTCTTTCTGCATTATCTCAGACTAGGTACACAAGTCTCAGTATAAATCTCAGACTAGTATAGTTATTATCATTACCAAATAATTAACCTCTTTATCGAAACCTATACATCATTACAGAAACTCATGTTTATTAGATGTTAATTTAATGAATAGAAATATAGTACTTTGATTTTAAATGCATGTGCAGAATCTTAAAATGATGTTCTCTCAGAAGTTTGTCACATCATTTTGAAAATGTCAAGGTATTTTCAAAATATAAAAGAAAAATGGTTGTAAATTGTGGACGGTGGTGCGTTAACGAGAGAAATCAGCTCAAAATTTTAAAAACTGTTAAATTAAAAATGAAATATTATTTCAGAACTTGAAGTAACTGTGCATGACTATTAATCATCCATTTTTAAAACTGTGAAAATGTATTTGCTTTTCTATCAGTGTTAATGTTTTCTACAGTGTTATGTAATGAGATTTATTTAGGACTTATTTTGGAAATTATGTTCAAAAGGTGTTACATGGTAAAATAAAAGTTTTTAAATTAATGTTCACAAAAACTCCAGACTTTGTTCTTAATGTCTGAAAAAAGTTAATTTAAGCTTTTTCAAAATTTTCATGTTTTGAAATTTTTAAAACCAAGATTTCGTGAGAATCACCCATATAGCAGATTCTGGCATATGTATGTATGTGTTACAGTTACTAATTTCAGCTAAGAGATATTGTTCTGCATTCAATTTTAATCCATAGAAAATTGCTGATGAATAATCTTGATAATTATATTTTAAGTGTATTTGATATTTTTTATATCTGATGTGTAACATTGTTATATCAGGTTAAAAACAAATGCTCTAGAAAAAGCTTTTGCCATCATGCTGTTGTGTAAGAAGACTGCTATAGAAGTTCTTCTTTCTGTCTTTTAAAGACTTTGGGTAAAAAATAAAAGAAGGAGGATTATTGAACTGGACTGGATTGAATGTGGATTTCTAATCTAGCTTTTGTGTAATTTACATAATGTCCTTATAGTCTGTTACAGGTGTTAGGCATAAAGAACACATTATTGATAATAAAATGTAGAAGGGATAGATACAGTGTGTGTGTGTGTGTGTGTGTGTGCATTATTAAAGTCACACATTGATGTATGACATACTTATTTGCAATAAATATCACTGTCATATGGACATTTCTCCCTGAAACCTACTGTGTTTTCTCTGGTTCCCCCAGCGATCATTAGACCATAGTAACATACTCAACTACTACAGTCTGGACTTGTTATGTAGTGTTTTGGACACTAGAGGTCCCTCATTTCCCCCTGATGTGTTTCCTCTGTCTGTTAAAGGTGTCATTGCATGTCACCTGTGTCTCTATTTCCCTGTGTGTATTTAAGTTGTTGTGTTTCTCTTAATTTAGTTGCCTGGTGATTGGTCATTGTTAAGGTCAGACTTTTGGGCCTATTATAAGTGCTGCTGCTGCTGCTGCTGCTGCTGCTGCTGCTGCTGCTGCTATTACCCTTACCTTGTTGCTGATTTCACCCCATTTTTGTGATTTTTTTACTCCTTTTCCTTAGAAGGTCTGTTTCTGTTGGATTGCTTCTTTGGATTTATTGGAATGACTCTCTTGTGGTTAAGCTGCATTTTGTTTTTGTCTTTGCACTGTGGAGTTATTTCTGACTCTCACAACACAAGCAGACTGAAGTTTGATTCCTGCCCCTGAGCACTATTTCAGTCTTTGAAACTTAACTAGGTATTTAGCAGGTTAGTGCACAGAGGTAAAAATGTATGTTTTTGAATAGTGAATCAAACTAATCAAAATGAATCTAGTTCAATGCACTTAATACATTTAAAAAAGTGTTTTAAATAGAAAGCATAATTAACCAATTTTACCATGTATGTATTACACTATTTATAGATGCTTTTTAACACAGAAGTCATAGAGAATATTAATAGAAATGTTCATATTTGTCACTAGAGACTATTCCCTGTCTGACCAGCAGAGGACCAGCATCTCACATCTTCATTTTATTTTACTTCCTTCTGTAATCCACTGATTTCCTGTACACAGCTGTCTTGTTTCCTCCTGGATAGTTTCCTCTTTATAAGTGTGTTTATCATTGATTGCTTTAGATTTTTTTCTTCTTGATAAACCATTTTCTCTGTTACACTAAAGAAATAATAATAAAAATGCATCTGAAACATCACTTAGTAAATTATCCTGTTTAATTCAACAGAATGTTTTCTAAAATGAATGAAAATAATTTTGTGTACATTAGACATTAATGTCTCTTTCTTCTTTCTGCAGGAATCTGGATGTAGATTTAGATCATTAATGAGTAATTATCTGTAGATCAGCTGTAGTAGAGCCTTTGAGGCACAAGATGTCACCACTTAGTCTCCAAGCCTTAGCACTGTAATAAAAGAATAAATAAATAATGAAATAAAATCACCTTAAAAACATTTTAAACTCCTATTAACTCATGTAAATAAGTAGAATTAAACTCCTATGATGAATCTTACTCTTTATAATCACATGTGATCAGCCTCTAAGTGCTCCTCCCAGCTCACACGTGGTAAAATGTGTGTCTTTATCACTTCCTGTAAGTCTCAGAAACACACTTGCTGGTGAATATACTCTGATGGGACATCAGAGCTAAATATACACACACACACACACACACACACACACACACACACACACACACACACACACACATTCATATATGCTAGTTATATGCTGGTTTGGAAGGAAAAAGGGAAGTCACACAAGTATTGATTTGATTTAGATTTTTCTTCTTTTTGCCTCCTTTGCATTTTGTAAATTCATGAAAATAAACTATTAACATTTCTATTTTTAAGCATTCTGTTACTTTACAGCATATATATATATATATATTATATGAATCTATATGTGTGTGATGGAATTAGTGATGAAATACGTTTTCAAAAATAAGAAATGACGTAGTGGTTCGTTGTAGGGTTTCCTGAAAACCAGAGTATATAAAGCAGAAGACACTCCAGGCAGTGTGTCCAGAGTGTGTGTGTGTGTTTTGCACGCTGAGGGACTGGTGTGTGTGTGTACCAGAAGAATCAGTAATGATGAAGTGCTTGTATCTTTTGTCTGTCGTGTTTCATGTGGCTGCAGGTGAGTGAAGTTATTTTCTATTTTCTATTACAGAAAGGAGAGGAGAATATTAGCCAGTTCTTAGTTCAGCTGCTTTGTGTTTAGTTCATGTGGTTTCTGTCCAGACTGGGTTTACAGTAGGCCAGAGTTCAGCCTCTGATCCTGAACTAACAAACCAAACACTATTGAATGTTTGTTATTTAGAGAATTAATAACATTAAAAATGTAAATATCAAGACCAGCATGTTCTTCTAATGAATCTGTTCAAAGACAGAGTTAATCTTTATACACAAGGTAAACGCATACATCCTGCCTTGTGTTATAATGTCCTTATTTAGACCTGTTCAGCTTTGATCATGTGGATTTTTTCTCTTCCTGATTAACTTCAGTGTAAAATGTACTGATGAAGAGAGGTGGGCTAATGAATAAGGAGGATTCTACAGTCAGATTATTTTACATCCCTATAATACTTACAGTGTATGTTTTTACACATTTACTGAATTACATCTCTCACAATCTCTGTCTTATTGAATGTATCTATAATAACTCATATAAAGCATAGTAGAAAAGTTATTTCCTGTAACTTGTACATCACTTCTTCACTCTGGTCTTAGCTGTAAATAGAGGTGTGTGAATGTCACACCTTTTTCTGCTGTCTCTCTGTCACTGCTGTCTCTCTGTCACTGTCTCTCTCTCACTGCTGTCTCTCTGTCACTGCTGTCTCTCTGTCACTGCTGTCTCTCTCTCACTGCTGTCTCTCTGTCACTGCTGTCTCTCTCTCACTGCTGTCTCTCTGTCACTGCTGTCTCTCTCTCACTGCTGTCTCTCTGTCACTGCTGTCTCTCTGACCTCCAACTTCACTTCCTGCATTACATCATATTTAGAGTTTTTATTTTTTAGCATTAGTTACAAGCTTTTATCAACAATTTATTAACATTTTCAAACCTAACACAATTCAGTAAAATAAATTCAATAAAAATATTTATTAAATTATAATTATAAATTATAAATTTATAAATTATAAACTATAAATAAAATTATAGAAAAAACAGCTGATTTCTCCTTTATCCTTATCCATGTGTTCTATTTTTCACTTCATTCCCATCTCTACAAAAGTGTAAATGTGTGGATCTATGAGCAGTGTGGTGATGCAGTGTGTAGCGTCGTCTCCTCACAGCTCCAGGGTCCCTGCTTCAGTCCTGAGATCAGGTTCCCATCTGTGTGGAGTTTCTGTGTTTGTTCTTCATGTGTCAGTGTTCCAGTGAAATCATTTAACATAAACATTAACATATCAACAAACAACTAATATAATCCTACATATAATATGTATTTAGGTTCATGTCAGTTGTTATGAAGGGTTTATGTAGGTGTCATGTAGCCCAATGAAGATGTAACATATGTATTAACTATATTTAGTTAAGGTGCATGCCATGAAAGCATATGTTAACAATAATTTTTATTGTTTTTATGAAAGATGAAGTATTTTAACTGGAGTTATTGTATATATAATACAGTATATTACCAAAAGTTTTGGGACACCCCTCCACATAATTGATTTCAGGTGTTTGAATCACTTCCATGACCACAGGTTTATAAAATGAAGCCCCTAGGCATGCAGACTGCTTCTACAAATATTTGTAAAAAATCTGTAGAAATTTTGGAATTTGGTTGCTCTCAAGAGCTCTGTGAATGGTTGTCATGGTACCTGATAGGTTGCCACCTGTGCATTCATGAAATTTCCTCACTACTAAATATTCCACAGTCAACTGTCTGTGGTATTATAACAAACTGGAAGCAAATGGAAACAACAGCAACTCAGCCACAAAGTGGTAGGCCACGTATAATCACAGATCAGGGGTCAGCACATGCTGAGGAGCACATTGTGCAGAAGATTAGCTCAAGAACAGTGTGTAGAGAGTCATGGAATGGGTTTTCATGTCCGAGCAGCTGCGCCCAAGCCTTACATCACCAAATGCAGTGCAAAGTGTCAGATGCAGTGGTGTAAGCACACAGCCACTGGACTCTAGAGCAGTGGAGACATGTTCTCTGGAGTGAAGAATCACACTTCTGTCTGGCAATCCGCTGGACGAGTCTGGGTTTGGCAATTGTCTGGAGAACGGTACTTGCCTGACTGCATTGTGCCAAGTGTGTAATGCTTATAGCTGGGTTTGAGGACTCTGAAAACTCAGAAATAACACCAAGAGTGGAGAAGACAAAAGGTTTATTGAACAATATGTTATTAAATGAACTGTCTTCAGGGTGAGGGATCTTCAGAGTCTCAGCCTGTGCAGAGGGAAACAGCAGTGGCTCGCCAGTATCTTCGTGAGAGAATCCCGAAAAGGAGTAAAGTTTGGTGGAGGGTTGGGCTATGGTGTGGGCGTTTTTTTCAGGGGTTGGGCTCGGTCCCTGAGTTCCAGTGAAAGGAACTCTTAATGCTTCAGCATACCAAGGCATTTTGGACAATTTCATGCTCCCAATTTTGTGGGAACAGTTTGGGGATGGTCACTTCCTGTTCCAACATGACTGCACTCCAGTGCACAAAGCAAGGTCCATAAACACATGGAGGAGTGAGTTTGGTGTGGAGGAACATGACTGGCCTGCACAGAGTCCTGGCGTCAACCCGATAGAAGACATTTGGGATGAATGAGAGTGGAGACTCATGAGTCAGGTCTTCTCATCCCAACATCAGTCCCTGACCTCAGAAATGCACTTTTAGTCAAACTACTCAAACTGCCAAACCTTGTAGAAAGCCTTCACAGAAGAGTTGAAGCTGTTATAACTGCAAAGGGTGGGCCAACTCTATATTAAACCCTACGGATTCAGAAAGGGGTGTCATTAAAGTTTATGTGCATGTAAAGGTAGATGTCCCAAAACTTTTGGCAATATAGTGCCTCTGTGCTGATGGATAATATCAGGAATAATATTTTGAGTCTATGTGTCATTTTATAACTTATATCATTCTTAGATAGAAAATACAGAAAAAAAGAAAATGTAATGCCCTGTTAGAGAAAGAGGAAGTTGTCAGTCTCCCATCAGCCCCCACGTTGCCCTGACCACAGTCCTGTGGTCACTCTGACATGCTGGGTGTCTCACATTGGCTCTGCAGAACTATGAGAATGCTAGTTGTTCATGTGTCTGTGGTTTTATAAACTGTGAATACTTGTCAGTGTCCTTGTTAAAAAGTCTCTGGTGCATGGGGGGAGGGGAATCACTGGTCCACCTGCGGTCAATCCTAATGTCCTCTACATTAGTTGGCTCTGTACACAGTGACCTGGCTGATGCTTGATAATGTCTCTGTCATTATCTCAATCTCTGTCTTATTGAATGTATCTATAATAACTCATATAAAGCATAGTAGAAAAGTTATTTCCTGTAACTTGTACATCACTTCTTCACTCTGGTCTTAGCTGTAAATAGATGTGTGTGAACTTTTTTCTGCTGTCTCTCTGTCACTGCTGTCTCTCTGACCACTGCTGTCTCTCTGTCACTGCTGTCTCTCTGACCACCGCTGTCTCTCTGTCACTGCTGTCTCTCTGACCACTGCTGTCTCTCTGACCACTGCTGTCTCTCTGACCACTGCCTTCACTTCCTACATTACATCATATTTTAGCGTTAGTTACAAGCATTTATAAACACTGTGTTCACATTTCCAAAACTGACACAATCCATTTAAATTAATTCAGTAAAAATCTTTAAATTAAATTATAAAATATGACTAAAATTATAGAATAAAACAGCTGATTTCTCCTTTAGCCTTACCCAGGTGTCACTGCTGTGGCTTTGACCACCAACTTCACTCCCTGTATTACATCATATTGATACTTGTTATTTTCTGCAATTAGTTACATGCATTTATCAACACTGTGTTCACATTTTCCAAACTGACTAGAGTGGTATATGTGGACTGAACTGTTCAACACTTTCATTGCTTTGATTTTTATTAGCTTTAATTCCAGTTTAGCCTCATATGTTCTATGTTTTTAATTTCATTACTATTTATATAAAAGTGTAATTGTGTGGATCTGTGAGCAGTGTGGGGATGCAGTGGGTATCTCACAACCTCTTAATGACAAACTGAAAACATTCCTTCAACCTCATGACTTGTTTTTTTTTCTCTCATCCTTAGCTGTGATATTTATATTCACATCTGTAAACCTTTACTAATCAAACCAACACTAAGATATAGATCAATATCCCAAAATGTATTTTTCACACATACTAATAATTCTTAAGTAGTCAATAGTAGTAAAAGAGAAATATTTCAAGATTTTAGAATTAAATGTACTGAAGTGTAATTTTTTTTTGTACTTCATATAGTATTCAATAGATTTTGAGTTTTTGTGTGTTTGTTTCTGTAGGCTGTTATCTCTCTGCTAACAGTAAAGATGTTTATAATGGCCTCCAAGGAGGTTCAGTTCTGTTACTCTGCTCCTGCTCTGACCTGAACACCAAACCTCAGACATTCACCTGGATGACCTTCAGAACAGGATCTCTGACTGACGTGTTAAATGATGAACACTACTGCGGGCAGACTTCAGCTGTTTAATAACATTTCTCCTGGTAATCTGTCTCTGTTCATATCTGACCTGAGAGTAGAAGATCAGGACAGACTACAGGTGCAGCACTGAGAAGAAACACAGAGACATGAAGATTAATGTTAAAGGTAAAGAATTTAAATACACAATAAAAGTTGATATTTAGTGTGCATGCTGACCTGATAAGACCTTAAATGAATTATAGTCACATACAGTTTTATGCAAAAGTTTGGGCACATCTTTAAAGCTGCATCATAATTTGATCTGAATTTATAAGAAAATGTCGTGGGTGATATGTCATTCTATTTCTACAGAAAACTGATGTTTTTAGAAAAAATGACAAAAAGTTCTTAGTGTCTTTAGTGTGCATTTTAGTGTACTTAGTCTGGCCATTCTCTTCATCTGTCTTGCTGCTTGTATCTTGTCTACTTCATGCCTCTTGGTGACTTTTTCTATCTTATTTTCTTTGAGGGTGGAATCATCAGAGATTATCTCAGAGACTGGACTTGAGTAAAACGGTCAATCACCATACTAGTATTTCTAGTGCTGAGAATTCCTTTATCTATTGGACAGAACAGCTGAATGATGGAGTCTGTTCTGGTCCATTGTTCACCTAAGTCATGTCTGTATTTTAACTTAAATACTGCATTAGTGGAATAATAGAAAGTCCATGATGTTCAGGACTGTAAATGTCTTCACTGCTTTAACACTTTAGTATTTTATTTACAATCTATCTTTAGGATGATATGGGTGTGTGTGTGTGTATAGGTGTGTGTGTTTTAGACACGTGTGTGTGTGGAGTGTATAGGTGTGTGCTCTTAGTCAATGCGCAGTGTGTGTGTGTGTGTATAGGTGTGTGCCTTAGTCACGCAGGTGTGTGTGTGTGTATAGGTGTGTGTTTTGAATGCACGTGGGTGTGTGTGTGTGTATAGGTGTGGTGTTTTATGCATCATGTGGTGTGTGAGTGTGTATAGGTGTGTGTTTAGTCACCTGCAGTGTATGTGTGTGTGTGTATAAAGGTGTGTGTTCTTAGTCATGTGGTGTGTGTGTGTATAGGTGTGTGTCTTAGCCAATGCACGTGGTGTGTGTGTGTGTATAGGTGTGTCTTATCACGGGTGTGTATACTGAATGGTGTGTGTGTGTGTATAGGTGTGTGGCCTTAGCTCAATGGTGTGTGTGTGTGTGTGTATAGGTGTGTGGCTCTGAGTCAACGTGGTGTGTGTGTGTGTATAGGTGTGTGTGGCTTGAATCATGTGGTGTGTGTGTGTATAGGTAGGTGTGGCTTCTGAGTGCACGTGTGTGTGTGTGTGTATAGGTGGTGTGGGCTTTATCCACGTGGTGTGTGAGTGTGTGTATAGGTGTGCAGGTTTTAGCTCAATGCAGGTGTGTGGAGGTGTGTATAGGGTGTGTGTTCTGAGGCTCACGTGGTGTGTGTGTGTGTATAGTGTGTGGCCTTAGATCACTGTGGTGTGTGTGTGTGTATAGGCGGCAGGTTTTAGTCACGTGCGAGGTGTGTGGAGCTCCACTGCAGGTGTGTGTATAGGTGTGTACTGATCACGTGGTGTGTGTGTGTGTATAGGTGTGTGCCTTGAATCAATGCAGTGTGTAGTGTGTATAGCAGGTGTGTGGCTTGCTCTATCAATGCTGGTGCAGGTGTGTGTGTATAGGTGTGTTTCCTGAGCTCACGTGGTGTGTGTGTGTATAGGTGTGTGTTTTAGTCAATGTGTGTATGTGTGTGTGTGTGTATAGGTGTGTGCTCTTAGGGGTCACTGGTGTGTGTGTGTGTATAGGTGTGTGTTTTAGTCAATGTGCAGTGTATGTGTGTGTGTGTGCATAGGGTGTGTGCTCTTATCATGTGGTGTGTGGAGTGTGTATAGGTGTTGTGTTTTAGGTCACTGGTGTGTGTGTGTGTATAGGTGTGTGTTTTAGCCTCACGTGGTGTGTGTGTGTATAGGTGTGTGTGGCTTTGAGCTCACTGCAGTGTGTGTGTGTGTGTATAGGTGTGTGGCTTGAGTCACGTGCAGTGTGTGTGTGTGTATAGGTGTGTGGTCTTAGTCTAAATGCAGTGTGTAGAGTGTGTATAGGGTGTGTGGGTTCTTAGCTCACGTGGTGGCTGTGAGTGTGTATAGGGTGTGTCATTTAGTCACGTGGTGTGTGAGTGTGTATAGGTGTGTGTTTTAGTCAATGCAGTGTGTGTGTGTGTATAGGTGTGTGCCTTGAGTCACGTGGAGTGGGAGGTGGGTGTGTAGTTTTGAGCTCAATACAGTGGTGTGTGTGTGTGTGCACAGGTGTGTGGTTTTAGCTCACGTGGGTGTGTGTGGTGTGTATAGGTGTGTGGCTTTGAATCACTGCAGGTGTGTGTGTGGAGTGTGTATAGGTGTGTGGGCCTTTAGTCACGTGGGTGTGTGTGTGTGTATAGGTGCAGGCCTGAGTCACGTGTGTGTGTGTGTGTGTATAGGTGTGTGGTTTAGTCACGTGGTGTGTGTGTGTGTGTATAGGTGTGTGTTTTAGGTCACAGTGGGTGTGTGTGTATAGGTGTGTGAATAGAATGCCAGGTGTGTGTGTGTGCATAGGTGTGGTGGTTTTAGGATCACGTGGTGGTGTGTGTGTATAGGTGTGTGTCTCTGACTCCACGCGGGTGTGTGTGTGTGTGTATAGGTGTGTATTCTTAGTCACGCCTGGTGGTGTGTGTGTGTATAGGTGTGTGCTCCTTGAAATTACCATGCGGTGTGTGTGTGTGTATAGGTGTGTGGCTTTAGGCTCACTGTGTGTGTGTGTATAGGGTGTGGGTTTAGTCACGCTGGTGTGTGTGTATAGGTGTGTGTTTTAGTCACTGAATACCAGTGTGTGTGTGTGCATAGGTGTGTGTTTTAGGCCTCACGTGGTGCAGGTGTGTATTAGGTGTGTGTTTTAGTCACGTGGTGTGGTGTGTATAGGTGTGTGTTTTAGTCAATGCACGGGTGTGTGTGGAGGTATAGGTGTGTGTTCTTAGTCACGTGGCAGGTGTGTGTGTATAGGTGTGTGTTTTAGAGTCACGTGAGGAGGAGGCATAGGTGTGGTGTTTTGAGTCACGTGGTGTGTGTGTATTAGGTGTGTGTTTTAGTCACTGGTGTGTGTGTGTGTATAGGGTGTGTGTTTGGCTCACGTGGTGTGTGTGTGTATGAGAAGTGTGTGGTTTGATTCACGTGCAGTGTGTGTGTGTGTATAGGTGTGTGTTTTAGCTCAATGCTGGTGTGTGTGTGTGTGTGTATAGGTGCGGTGGTTTTAGGCCACTTGGTGTGTGTGTGTATAGGTGTGTGGTCTTAGTCAATGTGGTGTGTGTGTGTATTAGGTGTGGTGGTTCTGAGGGTCAATGCAGGAGTGTGTACAGGTGTGTGTTCTGAATCACGTGGTGTGTGTGTGTATTAGGTAGGCAGGTGTGTTTAGCCTCACTGCAGGTGTGTGTGTGCATAGGTGTGTAGGTTTGAAATCACCGTGGTGTGTGTGTGTGTATAGGTGTGTGGTTTTAGGCTCTGAATACGTGGTGTGTGTGTGTATAGGTGTGTGTTTTAGTCACGTGCAGTGTGTGTGTGTATAGGTGCAGGCCTTAAACAATGCATGTGTGTAGTGTGTGCATAGGTGTGTGCTTTATACGCAGTGTGTGTGTGTATAGGTGTGTGGCTTTATCACGTGGTGTGTGTGTGTGTATAGGTGTGTGGTTCTTAGTCACGTGGTGTGTGTGTGTGTATAGGTGTGTGTTTTAGTCACGTGGTGTGTGTGTGTATAGGTGTGTGTTTTAGTCACGTGGTGTGTGTGTGTGTATAGGTGTGTGTGGTTTTAGTCACGTGGTGTGTGTGTGTATAGGTGTGTGGCTCTGATCACGTGGTGTGTGGAGTGTGTATAGGTGTGTGTTTTAGTCACGTGGTGTGTGTGTGTGTGTATAGGTGTGTGTTTTATTCACGTGGTGTGTGTGTGTGTGTATAGGTGTGTGTGGCTCTTAGTCACGTGGTGTGTGGAGTGTGTTTAGGTGTGTGTTTGTCAATGGTGTGTGTGGAGTGTATAGGTGTGTGCTTTAGAATCACTGGTGTGTGTGTGTGTATAGGTGTGTGTTTTAGTCACGTGGTGTGGAGTGTGTATAGGTGTGTGTTTTAGTCACGTGGTGTGTGTGTGTGTATAGGTGTGTCTTTGAGTCACGTGGTGTGTGTGTGTGTATAGGTGTGTGTTTTAGTCACGTGCAGGAGTGTGTATAGGTGTGGTTTTAGTCACGTGGTGTGTGTGTGTATAGGTGTGTGTTTTAGTCAATGGTGTGTGTGTGTGTATAGGTGCAGGCTTTAGTCACGTGGTGTGTGAGTGTGTATAGGTGTGTGTTTTAGTCACTGTGGTGTGTGTGTATAGGTGTGTGTTTAGTCACGTGGTGTGTGTGTGTGTATAGGTGTGTGTTTTAGTCACGCAGTGTGAGTGTGTATAGGTGTGTGTATAGGTGTGTGTTTTAGTCACGTGGTGTGTGAGTGTGTATAGGTGTGTGTTTTAGTCACTGCAGTGTGAGTGTATAGGTGTGTGTTTTAGTCACGTGGGTGTGTGTGTGTATACGTGTGTGTTTAGGCCACGTGGGTGTGTGAGTGTGTATAGGTGTGTGTTTTAGTCACGTGGTGTGTGTATAGGTGTGTGTTTTAGTCACGTGGTGTGTGTGTGTGTATAGGTGTGTGTTTTAGTCACGTGGTGTGTGTGTGTGTATAGGTGTGTGTTTTAGTCACGTGGTGTGTGTGTGTGTATAGGTGTGTGTTTTAGTCACGTGGTGTGTGTGTATGTATAGGTGTGTATGTTTTAGTCACGTGGTGTGTGTGTGTATAGGTGTGTGTTTTAGTCACGTGGTGTGTGAGTGTGTATAGGTGTGTGTTTTATTCACGTGGTGTGTGAGTGTGTATAGGTGTGTGTTTTAGTCACGTGGTGTGTGTGTGTGTATAGGTGTGTGTTTTAGTCACGTGGTGTGTGTGTGTGTATAGGTGTGTGTTTTAGTCACGTGGTGTGTGTGTGTGTATAGGTGTGTGTTTTCTTAATTTCATTGTGAAATATTGTACTTCATATAGTATTCAGTAGATTCTGAGTTTTTGTATGTTTGTTTCTGTAGGCTGTGATCTCTCTGGTGATAATGACCTGGTAGAAATCACACAACACCAAGGAGATTCAGTTCTGTTACCCTGCTCCTGCTCTGACCTGAACACCAAACCTCAGACATTCACCTGGATGACCTTCAGAACAGGATCTCTGACTGACGGTTAGCAATGATGAACACTACCGTGGCAGACTTCAGCTGTTTAATAACATTTCTCCTGGTAATCTGTCTCTGTTCATATCTGGACCTGAGAGAAGAGGATCAGGAGACTACAGGTGCAGCACTGAGAAGGAATACAGAGACATGAAGATTAATGTTAAAGGTAAAGCATTTTAATACAAACTTGATCTTAAATGTAAAATCATCCTTGTTAAGGCTTAAAAAGAATTATAATTACATACTGTATGTAACAAAAATGTTTACTCCATTTACTATAACTTAAGAGAAATTGATCTAGGAGTCGAGAGTGACGTTATTTTCAACTTATAAACAGTAATAATTGGATTGGATTTGTGATATTTCTCAGTCTAATCTATGATTAATTCTGATAACACTGTAGTGTTTATAGAGCTACATGACACCTGTATAATCCCTTCATGTCAGCTGACATATGACTACATAAACAGTAATAAAGCCTTCATTAGATGTCACTCTGAGCTTGTTGAGTCAGTTTTTATATTAATATCTGATAGATCAGAATAAAATTTAATATGACATGAAACATTAAAACCAAACTCTAATTTACAGTCAAAGAAAATCTCCATAAGACACTAGACTAGGTGTTTATACCAGTTTAACATTAACATTGATAAACACAGTCTGTACATCAGCTGATACATTAGGGAAGACTTTTTAAATCCATGTCTTTATAAATATTGATTTAGGTTCATGTCAGTTATTATGAAAGGTTTATTTAGGTGTCATGTAGCCCTATGAATTATCCTTAAATAATGTTATTCATCAGTGCCACCAGATTCACTTCCTATATATGTATATTTATTTGGTTACATCCATTTATCAACACTGTGTTCACTTTTTTTAAATCTTTTTCACACAGTGAACACAACAGAGGTCTATGTGAACTGAACTGTGTATCACTTTTCACTGCTTTGATACAAAAAGGATTGAATAACCTCAGCTTTCAAATATCATGAATACTTTTCTCAGTTAAACTCAACTTCCAAAAACTCTGTGTCTACAGCTTATATTTCACATGGGCTTTTCACCATGCAGTGGGTATCATCATCTCCTCACAGCTCCAGGGTCCATGCTTCAGTCCAGATCTTTGTACTTCATATAGTATTCAGTAGATTCTGGGTTTTTGTATGTGTGTTTCTGTAGGCTGTGATCTCTCTGGTGATAATTATCAGGTGTTTAATGGAGACCAAGGAGGTTCAGTTCTGTTACCCTGCTCCTGCTCTGACCTGAACACCAAAACCTCAGACATTCACCTGGATGACCTTCAGAACAGGATCTCTGACTGACGTGTTAAATGATGAACACTACCGTGGCAGACTTCAGCTGTTTAATAACATTTCTCCTGGTAATCTGTCTCTGTTCATATCTGACCTGAGAGAAGAGGATCAGGGAGACTACAGGTGCAGCACTGGATTCTGGGAATT
Organism: Hemibagrus wyckioides; assembly: GCF_019097595.1. NCBI lineage: Eukaryota > Metazoa > Chordata > Actinopteri > Siluriformes > Bagridae > Hemibagrus > Hemibagrus wyckioides. The sequence goes on from NC_080715.1 coordinate 45,854,948, forward strand.
CAGAGACATCAGGATTAATGTTAAAGGTAAAGAATTTAAATACACAATAATAGTTAGTATTCAGTGTTAAAGCAGATTTGATAAGTCTTTAAATGAATTATAGTCACATATTTAACAAAACTGTCTACTAAATTTACCATAACTGAGGGTTTTATTCTATAAGTCACAGTGTGACACATTATAATGACTCCTATTTGGTGAGCAGGTCAGAGCAGGAGCAGGGTAACAACACAGAACCACCTTTGTGTCATGTGATTTCTGTCTGATTATCATCACCAGAGAGCACAGCCTTCAGAACACACCTTCATTACAGCTGACATAAGCCTACATAAACATTAATAACAGCTTCAAAAGGTGTCAGTGTCATGTTGTTTAACCTATTTTTATATTTATATCTAATTCATAGAATTTATATGATGTTAAATTAAAATCAGTCTCACTCTAATGTACAGTCAGAGAAATAATATATAGATATGTATATATCTATATTATTTCTTTATCGGCTTGACATAAACAGATGACATTTATTGCACTTTATAAATACTCAAGTATGTTCATGTCAGTTTCCATTCATGTAGGTGTCATTTATCTTCATTAACATGCCAGTAATTGTTACCATTTTATTTTAAAGAAGGTATTACAGACATTGTTTCATTAATGACTGAGCATGAGTGTCATGTGTCATATTACTAACAGTGATTAAAAACAGACTTTAGATTTAATATGTTTTGTCTTTTCAGTAGGAAGAAGAGAAACTTCAACACACTCAGGGAAAACAGACAGAAGACCTCCATCAGAACAGCCTCCATGTAAAACAACAAACTCTCCACCTTCATCATCCTCAACAACACTGGAACAAGATAAACAACAAACTCACAGCAGACTCCCTCTGGGTGCCAAAACTTTTCATCAGCAAAGAAATAGATACCAGTATTATTACATTCATTAATATTTTTGGTGTGTTTTATTACACAGTGTTCGGCATTGCTGTGGCTTTTCTGTTGGTGATAGTCGGTGTAGTGGCATTTATTTGTTGGAGACGAAAAGGTACAACACACAAACACACACACACACACACACACACACACACACACATAACAGATTTTAAATCTGATTAATTAAAAACTGATTTGTGATATTTTGGGTAAGGTTTTTGCATCACTCAGTGTTCATGTATGTGAGCTGAAGCAGAACAGCAGCCTCCACACTTCACCTGATTACTTCAAATAGTGAAAGTCTGTAGTTCCCACTAGAGGTGTGATTTCTGAGGTCTTTTCTCATTAGGAGGAAGATGTGGAAAGAAGGTGATTACTGAAGGACGTCCAAAGCAGAAGGATCAGGTTAGTGTACACACAGGTCTGGATTCAGCTGGATTTTTATTATCATGTGACATCTTTAAGTCTTAAATGTACAGAACAACACATGGTGTAAAGAAAGAAGTCAGATTTAGAGATTTGTGTCGTCTTTACAGGATTTTATTTGCTTCTTAAAGTCAACAGTAGGAGGGACAGAAGTGTTATATGAATAATTTTCCTCTTCTGTCTTTCACAGACTGTACCTGATGTTACTTACTCTACTGTAAGCCACATTCACACAGCCGGAGCAGCTCAGGTCCAGATCAACGCTGGAGAGAAAACCGAATACGCCAGCATTGTAACAAACTAATCTGCAGTAAATATATAGAATAATGCTGAAATCATACAGTAGATTAAATACATACCATGATAAGCACAGGATTCATGACATTGCCTTGATTTATTTTCCTGTGATTTTTTTATATAACCATAAATAGCAGATTTAATTATATGTGTGCTGATGAATAATCTCAGAAATAATATTTTGAGTGTCTTTTTTTATATCTTTTGCGAAGTATTTTTTAAACAAAAAGACAGAAAAAAAGAAAGTTCATCAACCTGTTTTGTGTAAGACGACTGCTGTAGAAGTTGTGTTTGTTTGTGACTGTCGTGGGAAAGTCGTCTGGACTGAATGTGGATTTCAAAATGAGTTTTTGTAAAACACACTTATAGTTAGTTAAAGGGTTTGTGACAGTGGTCTTGTTGAGTGTGGAGTATTACACAGTGTTCTTTCTGCATGGTACAATGCTACAACGTCCTCTACATTAGTTGTCTCTGTACACAGTGACCTGGCTGATGCTTGATAATGTCTGTATAGCTGATATTATTGTGTGAAGTTATCTTCATGCTGATGAATTGTACAACCTGCTTCACTGTGAGAACAAGTGCTGAGAACAGACACAGTGCAGGACCGCTGATGTGAACCAGTCCTGTGGTTGTACCTCATGCATTACATCAGACTCTCTTAGTGTTCAGTTTATTAGTACAGAAGGTCTTACTATTATTATTATCATTATTACTATTCAGTCTCCTGTTATTCAGCTTAGAGCGGTTATATTTTGGCACAAATGACTTTTTTAAGTAATTAAGTTTTATAAAGTCACTGCTGCTGAAATGGGTTCCATATACAATGTTTAAGGATTTTTAGGATCCTGTTTTTAACACAATCATGTCTAAACTCTTTTTAGTGTGTGTTTAGTCATTATTTTCTCAGATTTTTCCAGGTATCTCACCAGGTCTGATTTAGTTCATGTTGTCTTGCAGGACTGGGGTTCAGGGTTTGATTCTCACCCCTGCTGTGTGTGTGTTTGAATCTTGCACCTTGTTGGTTTATTTTAGGTACAAAGACAGTCCAGAGACATGTATTGTAGGCTGATGAACATCTTTATATTGTCTTTTGTGTGTAAATGAGTGTGCAGTTTTTTCCCTCATGTTGGCACCCCATCCAGGGTGTCTCCTGAGTTGCCTGCGATGGACTTTGTGTAGGATACATGATACAGAGGATGGGTGAATGAATTTTTATTTTGCTTTTTATTTGTTTGTTTGTTTGTTTATATGTGTAATACTTCTAAAATGATATCAGCTCCATTAGACTTTTCTTTTGTTTTATTATGCTTTGTGATGGACACATGGATTATTTGTGTAAATCAAAACCATGTATTGTCACAACTTTATTAGGAATAATAGCATGAAATGTAGCACAATCACATCCTCAGTAAGTTTCCTATTTTTGTGCATAAAAACATTGAAGCACAGAATTTTATCAGCAGATTACAGTGAATGCATCTCGTGCTCAGAATTATAACAGGTTAAAGCTACGTAAATCAACAGCTTCGATTTCATGACTGCAATAATTACTTTCCACCACCAGAAGCCATCATTGTCAATGTTCCAGCTCATCAGGAAGAAGGATCTTGTTATTTCCTGTTTACCTACACTGTAAATGTCATTTAAATGTAATAAGCAATTAGTTAAGTTTTGTTAGAAAAGAATGATCTTATGAAAGAAATGTTCAGCTTTCTGTAAATAAAGAATTAAAATTGTTCTCATTACAGTCTAGGCTGGATGATTTTTTAATTAAGGGAGTGGTCTTAACATTTCACTTGTTACAAATAGATGTAAAAATTCTGTGGAAAAAGTCTCATACAGGTCATTAAAGAAGTATGTTTGTTGATGTTATGCATTCTGTATCAGGTAATAGAAACATTTTTAAACTTTTTTATTTATTGGACATGAATATAAAAAGCGGTGGACAAACTACACTGGCTTTAGTGGTGGGCAGTAACAAAGTAAATGTAATTGGTTACTGTACTTAAGTATCTTTTCCAGTATCTGTACTTTACTAAATTATAAAAATGGTGTAAGATTTTTACTTTCACTAAACTACATTTTGAAGTAACATATCTGCATTTTCTACTATTATCCCATGTCTCTCGTTACTTGTACTTAAAAATTTTTTGAACCAAAATAACTTTTATTTTTGGTTTCATTAAATGCAGCGAGCATAAACAGTTCAGTAGAACATTAAAACTGCAGTGTCACAGCCTGAAATACTGTAGCCTACGATGGAAGAAAACCCTGACCACATCCTGCCACCTGCACACCTATGACCCGTGGTCTGACCTGCAGGATTTGTTTTAAGCTGTAGAACAGAAGAAAGTCTTTCATATTCAGATTCCTGCTCTGCCTCAATAACATAGGATTTCATCTTACAAGAATCCAAGAATCATATTTTGTGAAATCATGTAGAGGTGAGCGTCCTGTGATAATCATAATGGCCATTTTCTTTAATATGAATCTAATGTTAGCTCGTAGCTTTGAAGGATTTTCTTGTGTATGTGAATAAATCTGAATAAATCTGTCATTATCTTAATTATGTCCTGTCCTTACGCTTTAGTTAGCTAAGTAAGCTAACGTAATCAGTAACTATCATCAGTCTATATTAACATTACTGATGTTATACAGCATAACCCATATTGATCACCTGTTATTGTTGATATTTGATCAGTCACCAAATAACATTTCTTTTTCATAGTTTTTTTTAGGTGAAGTAGAATAAGATTACTGCACAAATGCTGTAATTGTCCATCAGACACCAAAGCATTAGTTACTAAATACTGAAATATTGACTGAATGTGAACTTTTTTCTCTGAATCTGTATAGAAGCAAGTTTCTGTAAAAGTCAATCTGCTTAGATCCTCACTGGTCATTTGTTTAAAACTGATTCCCAGGATGCAGGCATGTCCAGCACACATTAGCTATTCTGTATGAGTGACCAACTCAGACTGTCCCGCTGAAGAACTTAATATTTTCTTCTGTATATATTTTCAATTTTAAGCACTTTATGTAGGAAACAATTTACAAGCCACAGACCCTGTCTTTATATAAGGGTCCTTTATCTTGTGTAGTGTCCATGCACAAATACCTGTGCCCTATAAACACACACATACACACACACACAAATGTGCCATACATCTACATGGTAAAGTATTTTATCAGGTTTTAATTTGTTACTATCTTAAGTATAACATAAATCTTACAGGAAATCCTAACTGATCTCAAGTCCTGCTATTTTCCAGCCTCCATGTTCCTTGTGTGTCATGACTGTTCAGAATAATGTTAACTGACATCTGTATCATGATCATTTCTCAGACCTTGTGTTAAAAGGCATATGTGAGTAAGGTGACAGATTCTTCTCACATAAAATGAATAGTTAATTACAAAAAATGACAACATTAGAGCTAGATAAATGCAGTACTATTTTTGACTTAAGTACATTTGGATACAAGAACTTTTGTACTATAACTCAAGTAGAAATTCAAATTGAGGACTTTTGCTTTTACCGAGTAAAATTAAGTAAACATTGGAGTAAAATCAAACAGCAGCCTCCACACCTTACTTGGATCACTTCAGAAAGTAAAATGTTGTTGTTACCACTAGAGGTGTGATTTCTGAGGGTTTTCTCTTCAGCAGGAACATGTGGAGAGAACGGATTACTGAAGGACGCCAGGACTGTAAAGGAAAGCCGACAGATCAGGTTAGCACACGCATACAATGAGTTATAACAGATCTGTTTCTACCTTTAGAGCTTTTGTTGTATTTGTGATACACTGCAGGTAACACACATGAACCACACATGCTTTCACTGAACACTGAGTGATAGGAAATGATCTTCTGCTGCTTCTATCAACAACAAATTCAAATTTTATTTGTCACATACATTTACATACACAGTACGACATGCAGGGAAATGTTTTTTCATGACTGTCCGGCATGTAAACATTTATAAAAAGTATGTTAGAAAGAGATCCATAAAAATAAAGATAAAATAAAACTAGAGTATCTTAAAAGTGTAAAAATAGAAAATAGAAAATAAAGTAAAATAAGATATAGATAAATAAAAATAAAATAAAATATGAAAATATAGGTGTAAATAAAAATATAATATAAATAAAAATAAAATATGAAAATAGGTGTAAAAATATGAAAATATAGGTGTAAGAATATGAAAATATAGGTGCAAGTAGATATATATATACATATGGTATATACAAAGTGGTATATATACATATATACACATAAATGCAGACATGAACATGAAGAGATGTATGTGTATATGGCATATATTGAGGTGATCCAGTGTTTATCATTAAAGTGTCTATGTGCTGGAATAATTGTATAAAGTGACTTGTGCCAGTCCAGTGTTAAAGTGTCAGTTTGTGCAAAGTGATGAAAAGTGAAAAAAAGCAGAGTCCCCAGATCCATATCAGGTTCTAGGTTCATATCAGGTGAATGGCTCATGGAAGAAGCTCCTCCTCATTCTTCTCTGTGTTTGCCTTCATGGAGCGGAAGCGCTTCCCTGAACGCAACAGAGAAAAGAGTCCATTGTTGGGACGGCTGAGGTCCTTCACAATCTTCCTGGCTCTGATCCGCACCGCTTGCTGTAGATGTCCTGCAGGTCAGGGAGCTCGGTGTGGATGGTACGCTTCAGCTGAACGCACCACTCTCTGGAGGGCTCAGCCTGTCCTGCATGGTGCTGTTCCCGAACCAGGAAGTGATGCTACCCGTCAGGACGCCTCAGTGGTGCAGGTGTAAAGTCTTTAGCACCTGAGAGGGAAGTTTAAAAGTCCCTAAAGCGTCTCAGGTGGTATAGACGCTGCCGGGCCTTCTTCACCAGGGTGTTGGTATGACAGGACCAAGTCAAGTCCTGCGAAGTTGTCCACTCTCTCCACTGGGGTTCCGGCTTGATCGTGGTCGGTTGGTATGACCGCTCCTGCTTTGTACTGAAGTCCACTATTAACTCCTTAGTCTTGCTGATGTTCAGAGTAGGTTGTTCACCTGGCACCAGCTCTCCAGGTTTTTAATCTCTCGTAGGTAGGCCGCCTCGCCGTTGTTTGAGATCAGGCCCAACACAACAGTGTCATCAGCAAACTTAATGATGGTGGTGGAGTTGGAAGTGGCCATACAGTCATAAGTGTAGAGTGAGTAGAGCAGGGGGCTCAGAACACAACCTTGAGGAACTCCAGTGCTGAGGGTGATGGAGGATGAGGTGTGTTTGCCCATCCGCACGGCTTGTGGTCTCTCCATCAGGAAGTTGAAATCCACTGGCACAGGGGTGTGCTGAGACCTAGGACCTCCAACTTAGAGGTGAGCGTGGAAAAAATGATGGTGTTGAACGCTGAACTGTAGTCCACAAACAGCATTTTTACATAATTCCCTTTTCTGCAGTCCAGGTGGCTTGTTGTTGTGTGAAGGAGGTGTGAAATGGCGCCCTCAGTGGAGCGGTTTTGCCTGTACGCAAACTGTAGCGGATCCAGTGTGTCTGGTAGTGATGCAGTGATGAAGTCTCTGACCAGTCTTTCAAAGCACTTCATCACTACTGAAGTCAGGGCTACAGGGCGGTAGTCGCTGAGGCAGGTGGGCTGGGGTTTCTTCGGGACAGGAACAATGGTGGACTGTTTGAAGCATGAGGGGACTGTAGACTATTTCAGGGAGAGGTTGAAGATCTCTGTGAACACCAGTGCTAGCTGGTCAGCGATGCTTTCAGAACCCGACCTGTGATGCCATCTGGTCCTGCTGCCTTCCTCGTGTTCACTCTCCTGAATGTCCTCCTCACGCCATGCTCCGAGATGGTGAACACGTTAACCACCGGCTCTCTCAGCGCGCATGATGTTTGTGCCGCTTAGTGCCGTAGCGTGATTAGCTGGCAGCCTTGAAGCGAGCATAAAAAGTGTTTAGCCTGCCTGCCAGAGAAGCGTCCGCATTCCCATTCTGGAGGATGGTGTTTTATAGTCCATGATGGTTCTAATATCATGTGTGGACCACAGCAAGTGAAGAGCGAGGTGAGAGGAGGCACTGTATGGAGGAAGAGACCAATGCTCGTGGTGTTGAATCAGAAGAAGAGCAGAGAGAGACTGGAAACATGAGGGAGAGGCCAAAGAGAGACAGACAGCCCAGGTGTGTCTACATATATGACCTGTTAGGCCAGTCGAGGGTCAGCTGGTGAAAACATGCCTTGTCAGGGAGGAAAGTTCCTGAGGAACCAGCCATGACCCTCTCTATCAAACTATCATTTATATATCCTTTTTCTGACAACAGGGAGATATAGGGATGGGGATTATTTCATAAGTCAGTTTATATCTGAACATTTATCTAAGTAGGAAAAAGGAGAGTGTTTAAATCTCATATCTGTACATTAATTAGTCACTTCACTATTCATATAGTTCCTGTCAATAATTCAATTCAATTTATTTTGTATAACGCCTTTTACAATGAACATTGTCTCAAAGCAGCTTGAGAAAAGAAAAACAGAGAAAGGGGAGGGGGAAAATGAAAATAAAAAAATAACTAAATAACTAGAAATAAGTTTATTAATAAATTAATAAATTTAATTATTAAACTATTTTATCCCTAATGAACAAGTGCCTGTGGCGACGGTGGCAAGGAGAAACTCCTGGGATGGAATAAGGAAGAAACCTTGAGAGGAACCAAGCTCAGAAGGGAACCCATCCTCATTTGGGTGACACTAAACAGTAAATAACGTAACTGTAACTGATTAATGTCCTTTCTACAACAGCAATCAATGGCCCATGAGGAACTATTAGGTCAGTGTAGTTCCTAAGGTCATTACAGACACTAATTCTTTTGCTGTCACAGACTGACAGATGAAATGACCTACTGTTGTTACAGATGAGTGATGGTGTAATGTTTATGAGACAAGTACAAAATGAATAGTAAATACTTGTTACTTTATCTCACAGAATAGTAATTAAGAGATAAGGACGCCCTGGGTGTTTGAGAGAGTCCCAGTGTGCTGTCCTAAAAGATTTACTTGATAACAGAATACGTTTAGAAAAATTGCCCCAGATTTCTTAATGTCATCTCATCGATTCTCCAGCAGATGGAGCAAAGGGATTGTTGGATTTGTTTTACAATTTCTCTTACAGTTAGTGACATGTATTTATGAGTACTGTGTTCATATTTACAAAACTCTTCACACAGTTAGAGCAACAACAGTCTATAAGGAACCATCTAAGTAAGTATATATTGATATATAAGTGTAAGTAAATAAGTGTATTAAAGTGTATGTGTTAACAATAAGAACAATATAATAATAGTGATGATTTTATAATTATAATAATTAATAATGATAACCACCATATAATAATAATAATAATAATAATAATAATAATAATAATAATAATAATAATAATAATGATAATAATAATAATAATAATAATCTATGCGTGACTCAATCCATTATCTCAGACAATCCCACGCGGGGTCTCGAGCTGCAGGAATCTGTGCGGTTTAGAGGCGCGATGCTGTTCGCTTCTTAAAGTTGTTTGTGGTTAAACTGTCTCCATGGTGATAACGCGTCGAATAGTTTTAAACGATCACACTGCATTTGGATTACTGCTTGGATGCGGATAAACATCGTCTCTACAAACTCATCTCTACATCTATACTGACGAACAGCGACTCCCGACGAAGGACTTCTGACACAGCGATGGACTTCCGAGGATTTCGCGGCACCTGAAGAGCTGGACCCTGGGTGAGATCGCCTGTGCTGCGGGTCTGGTCACTCTCTCTGCCGGTGCGGGTTACTGCATTTACCGCATCCCCTCCAGAGAGACAGAGCTCCTCCTGACCACACTGAGCTTCCTCAAGGTAGGAGGATCTTTATCCTACCTCGTGACTTTAATGTCTCACTGATTTTACAATAAATCCAGTAGAAGGTACAGTGTTACAGTCTAGTGTTATGTAGCTAACAAGTGACCTCATCTACTGCTAACAATTAGCCTCATGCTAGTTATCGTGCTAGCGAACTCGGCTACTGGTTTAAATGACACAATAATATCCTTAAGCCTGGTCAGGAGTTTATTTTATTTCCACAATGAAATATTTATCCTGTTAGTAGGTCACTTTTAACAACCCTGACTACTGGTTTTACACTAAATCATGATTAGCCTTGTGATTCGCTAGCTAGCGCTCAGCGGACTTTAGCCGAGTTTTTTTTACCGGGATTTAAATTACTCTGTAATAGTTGGACAAATTATATCTACATGTCTATTTGTTGTAATTAGTACAACAGTTTATCGTAAATATAATATAAATATAATGCTTTAGCCTAATGTTAGTTAAGCTGCTAGCGAACTTGGCTGTTGTTTTACATTACACACTAAAATCCTGAACGAGTCGATGAGCTCTGACCAATGAGAATTTAATTTATTTCCACAATATTCTATTCATCCTCATTAAAAGTCACATTTAACAACACTGACTACTGGTTTTACATCAAATCATGCTTAGACTACTGATTAATCAGCTCTCGCACTAAAGGGCATGGTTACAGATGTACAATCGATCAGCCATAACATTATGACCACTGAGAGGTGCCAGTGAATAACACTGATGATCTCCTCATCATGGCACCTGTTAGTGGGTGGGATATATTAGGCAGCAGGTGAACATTTCATCCTCAAAGTTGATGTTAGAAGCAGGAAAAATGGACAAGCATAAGGATTTGAAGGAGTTTAACAAATGGTGATAGCTGCATGACTGGATCAGAGCATCTCCAAAACTGCAGCTCTTGTGGGGTGTTCCCGGTCTGCAGTGGTCAGTATCTATCAAAAAGTGGTCCAAGGAAGGAACAGTGGTGAACCGTGACAGGGTCATGGCTGGCCAAGGCTCACTGATGCACGTGGAGAGTGAAGGCTGGCCCATGTGGTCCGATCCAAAAGATGAGCTACTGTTTCTCAAATTGCTGAAGAAGTTAATGCTGGTTCTGATAGAAAGGTGTCAGAATACACGGTAAATAACGGTTTGTTACGTATGGGTCTGCATAGCCTAAGACCAGTCAGAGGCGCTCATGCTGACCCCTGTGCACCACTCCTAGCACCAACAATGGGCACATGAGCATCAGAACTGGACCACGGAGCAATGGAAGAAGGTGGCCTGGTCTGATGAATCATGTTTTCTTTTACATCACGTGGATGGCCAGGTCCATGTTCATCACTTACCAGGGGAACACATGGCACCAGGATGCACTATGGGAAGAAGGCAAGCCGACGGAGGCAGTGTCATGCTTTGTGCAATGTTCTGCTGGGAAACCTTGTGTCCTGCCCTCCATGAGGATGTTACTTTTACATGTACCACCTACCTAAGCATTGTTGTAGGCCATCTACACTTCTTTCATGGAAACAGAAAGGTGACTGTGATGACAGTCATATTCCCTGATGGCTGTGGCCTCTTTCAGCAGGATAATGCACCATGCCACAAAGCAAAAATGGATCAGGAATGGTTTGATGAGTACAACAAAGAGTTTGAGGTGTTGACTTGGTCTCCAAATTCCCCAGATCTCAGTCCAATCCAGCATCTGTGGTATGTGCTGGACAAACAAGTCCGATCCATGGAGGCCTCACCTCGCAACTTACAGGACTTAAAGGATCTACTGCTAACATCTTGGTGCCAGATACCACAGCACACCTTCAGGGATCTAGTGGAGTCCGTGCCTCAACAGGTCAGGGCTGTTTTGTCAGCAAGAGGGGGACCAACAAAATTTTCGGCAGGTGGTCATAAAGTTATGGCTGAGCGGTGTATGTTATCTACCTAGAGAACTTCACTAATCATTTCATTTACACAATATCATAGTGAGTATAAAGGTTTTAATAATTATACAGTAATAATATTTTTTATAGATTTGGGTGGTGGACAGGGGCAGGAGGTTTTAGAGAGTTTAATCAGGTCACATGTACAGTGAATTTACACAGTCTGACTGCTACAATTTTTCTGTTTCCTCACAAGTTAACTAATTATCAAACTCACTGGTTTATTAAGTTTTCTGCATTAATAGGAAAGTTTGATATTGTGTAATTGAAGAGTCATAATTCTGAGTCACAGAAAAGTAATCTATTGCAGAGCCTGTGGATGTGCTGGAGGAATCAGTAGATCCTCCCTCTGTCCTCCAGGTATGTGTCAGTTAAATAGTAATATTTTAACTTCATTTAAAACATACAGGCCAGTTTTGTCTAAGTGTGTGTGTGTGTGTGTGTGTGTGTTAAGGTCATTGAGCCAATCCAGCAGCTGCTGCCCACCGAACCACACGTCGAACCTTCAGCTGTCATTCTGGTAAGAAAATCCTTCATTTATTTCCTAAAGCCAATCAGTGGATTTTACAGGGTTGTTTTTACTGTAAAGAATGTTAGTATAAATCTGCTATGATAAGAAGCACTTATGATCTTCATGCTCTACTTTTCACAGCCGTTCGATGCTGATGAGCCGGACAGTGCCTGCCGTGATGTCCAGTGCGTGTCTGCAGTCTCCTCCCTCTCCCAGGTATTCTACACTGCTGTAACTGAGATACAAACACACAAACACCCTTCTTTACAAGATCTAATGTTAAGTTTTCTTTCTCTATTTCTAGCCAGTGGACATTAGCAGAGACATCACTGGAATGATGAGGGGTCCAGAGAGTCGGCTCTGCTGGTTTGAAACCGCAGAGACACACTGCTTGACTCGCGAGGTAATCACAGTCTTTATTACTCTGATGAAGAGAATGTACATTTTTGACCTGACCTGATTTTTAGAAGAGCACTTGTGAAATGTGGTTGTAGATCTTGAGTTTCATCTAATTGTCATTTGCAGGATTCCCTTATTATACCAGTGATGAGGAGATTTTCACTGGCATTCAGGTAAGGGATTATTCATTGTGGCATCACAAAATGTTGTTAACTGCAGTGACTAATTGTGTTTGTGTGTTTAAAGTTTGTTGAGCCGAACATCCAGCTGCTGCCTAATCAAGAACACCAAGACCCTTCACCTGTTTTTCTGGTAACCAAAGCTTCCATTTATTTACTAAAGCTGATCACTGGATTTACAAGGTTGTTTTTACTGTAAGTGACAGAATATTAGTATGAAACTGCTGTGATCAGAAGCACTCACGATATTCCTGCTTCTATTTTTCACAGCCGCTGCGATGCTGGCGAGCTGATCGGCGCCTGCCGAAATATACAGTTCTCTCTGCACTCTCCATCTCCCAGTTTAAGGTATTCTACAGTGCAGCAGCTGAGATACAAACACACAAACACCATTCTTTACAAGTTCTAATGTTTAGTTTTTGTTTCTCTATTTCCAGTCAGTGGAAATCAGGACATACTACCTGGGATGATAAGGGGCCCACAGAGCCGCCTTTGTTGGTTTAAACCACCAAGACGAGCAGCTTGAATCACATGGTAATCACAGACTTAATTACTCTGAGGAAGAGAATTGACCGTGATGATTATTAGACTCACGTTTGTGAAATAGATCTTGAGTTTCCAGCTTTTTGTCATTTGCAGGGATTCCCTTATGAAAGCTCCATAGAGGACTGTTTCACTGGCATACAGGTAAGGGATTATTCATTGTGGCATCACAAAACTTTTGTTAATTGCAGTGACTAATTGTGTCTCACTTTAATTTGTTCTCTTAAGTCTGAATCTGGGAGGGTTACAGAGTTCATCTCCTGTAACCGAATGGAGACATCATTCGTCAGGCCACATTATTTTGTGGTAAATTTATTGCACTGTCATGAAGTGTATCTTGTAGTTAGAAGCTTTATGAATTTTTGTCATTTGTGCTTTTATTTGTCTTCAGTGTCAATATTATTTTTATTCAACAGCAAACCATTACAACGGTAACCTGCACTATGCTGTATGTGGCTGAAGATGGGCAGATGTTCACCTCCACTTGGGATTATAATTACAACGACTGTGGGGTAATTCAGACTTTCAGACCTGATGTGTATCTACATATGCTGCTATTCCCTGATTCAGATACTGTAAAATGTACTGTGTGAGTTTTAATGATTTAATGATTTGGCTTGCAGGAGAGTGAGGAGCGCCTTAACCCAGAGGAGTTGAGGTGCCCTTTATTTGGTAATGATCCTCTTCACTGTTTAATGATGTAACAGTGTATTGTATGTTTAACATACACTAAGCATTTACATCTCTTCTTTCTTAGCTGCCATCTTTCAGACAGAGGGGTGGCTGAAATCGGCCTGAAGGTGCCCGCTCTCCCTGAGGCGCTTGCTGTGAGTAAAACCATTTATTCAGCTGCTGTTACTGTGCAGGTAAAGTCCACTCTGCTTTAACTTTTATATTGTGTGCTGTCTTATTTTCAGACTCTGCTTGCCAGCATCCAGAACCAGAACTTCTTGTTCACGGTGGGAAAAAAGATCGTCATGCGACTGGCAGCAGCTAACAACCAGGTGACTTCAGAATGATGAAAGACTATCATTTCCATGGGATGGAAATAATTTCAGTTTCTCAGCCATAGCCAAAGTGAGTTACAGAGATTTTGTTGTTGCTTTAACAGGAAGTAGTTGGTGTGCAGTTGGCCTACGAGGCCCTGATTCGATTCCTGAGGACGCCTTCCAATCAGGAATCGATTAAAGCAGAGCTCAGCTCCTGTGTAAGCTAATAAACGCCTGTGTGAAATGACAGATGTTTAAAGATAACAGATGTTGGTAATATAGAAACAGGACTCCAATATGTAAAGCTAATTTATTTCTGTAATTTTTCTCTCTCTGTGCAGGACCACCACTACAACTTCCCTGGATGTTTTTTTTTGAGCTGATTTTCTTCAGCTACTGTAAGTAAATGGCTCAAAACCTCAGCCAGTAAGTGTCTTATCAGGAGATTTCTAAGCAATGTTTGGAGTTTTGCAGGAACATGGTCTCTTGGCTCCCATCTCCTTTTTCCTTTTCTCCATATTTTTGAACCTGATAAGACACTTGGCATTAATGAAGCTTGTCTTTCTTCCAAAAAGTTTAAGGGAGGATTCTTGGAGGCGCCTGCTTGCGCCTTTCAGCATGTGGGACGTGGACGTGCTTGGGAGCCTGCAGCAGAGCTGTCACTTCACGAGTGCTTGTTGTAAGTGTTGAATATCTTCTGATGCCACCATACACAAATTCTCAGGATTGTATCTTAAACTCAGTGACACTGTGTTGGATGTGTGTGTAATTTGTCAATAGGATTACCTTACAGAGCTTGCTGAAGTACTGTTCACTCAGCCTCTGGAGCTCTTACAGTGACCCAGCAGCCTTAGCCACCACAGTTCAGCTGACTCCTCCAGAGCTGCACGTCCAGCTGATGATGGACATTTTGGAGGAGCTCTGGAGCAATGTCTTTCCCCTTACCCACTTTCCATCTTTTCTTCCGCCTTTCATTTCATGTTCCTTTTCTCCTCACTTCTTTTTCCTACATTGCCTTAGGACTCCACATGTAAGTATGAATTCATTTTATTTCTATTTTTGATAGAACTTAATAATTTTAAAAATCTTCTTCTCTTTTTACAGGATTGTACATAGTGAACCCCAGGACCTGAAGAAGGGCTAACCCTGTAAGATCATTCCTTCCCTTATTAATCTATCCCTTTTTAATCAATCCTTCTGTTCATAATCCCTCTCCCTTATTCCCATAAGTTATTACTATAGATAATATTGTAGATAAATAGAATTATTATTTATGAATAAAACCTCATTTGTATAATGATTATATGCTTTTACTTAAATAAATATTTATATTTGTTCCTATTACAGCCCTCATTCTTGATTATTTTTAATCGCCAGTATATGTATATAAAATTTTCCTTTAAAACACAAACAGAATGTTTCACCTATATACAGATCATTTTTTAAAGAACAATTCTCACAACTTTTAAATGGTTTACTAAAAATGTGGAAAAAATAACAAATAACATTATATATTATATAGGACATATATTATATGATACACATGATAATAGAAAAACAGAAACACAATGGCAGAAAAGAAAGTGATCTCCACATTGGAAGTGATGGCAAATCTGGAGATGGAAGGTAATATCATATAAAAATGGTAAATCATAGTAATGTAAATAATACGATAAAGCCTTCAACCCTCCCCTCTGCTTAGTGCCAAGCTGTTCCCCACCCCTTCTACACATGAGGTATCATGTGCTGACTGTAGAGAAAGGGTCAGTCTGCTGACCATGATTTTTGAGTCAGTGCTAAACACTAAAGTCTCTTTTCTTTGTTCCTATCCTCTCCCTGTCTTCTACTGAGCCATGTAAGCTTAAATGCTCATCTCTCTCTTCTCTCTCTTCCCTCACTGCCAAAGCAGAAAAATATATACTACAAAGTATAATTCATCACCTAAGCTACATTAACTCACATAAACATACATTGGAAATGTGAATTAAATGAAATTAAATTATAGGTTTGTGTGATTTTGTAAAGTTTAAAATGTTTGACACATTGATTTTCACAGATCTATTGGTATCTCCAAGTAGCCATATCTTATTCCCTTAGAATTCACCTCAGGCATCTAAAGGCAAAATAAAAGTAATTCCTAAATGAATTTCTGTGTATCTGTAAAGAGTGTATAAGTCTTTCCTTCCTTTCTATACATCTTCTACTAAATTAACTCAAAAGCTGTTTCAGATAAACACTTTTTCATTTTTTCATTCTTTTTTCACTTTTTCTGCAATTTTCATTACAGCAGGTCTGAGGTCTTGAGGAACCATCCCACCCTCGTACTCACAAAGTGTTGCTGTAATTATAAAAAAAACTGAATAACGTTTTCTATCACATTTTTCTTCACTTTCTAAGGGCATTTAAGCTCACAGCAAATGTATCCCCAGCCATCATACTTGGGTAAATATAGTGCTTTCAGTTCAACAGCTTTACTTTTGGCAGCAGAACGCTTCCAGCCGAACGATGGATGGTCCATTTAACTCCAGAAATGCAACATGTCTTTTTTTCCTAGTCTTTCAGCAGGAACTGAATTGTTAACTTTAGTAGTTGTGAAATATACAAGCCTGACAGAGTTCATTAAAATAAAAGTAAAAAATGATCACCAATTCTGCTTTTTTATCAACACTGTGTTCACATTTTCAAAACAAAACACAATCTCAGTAAAATAAATTCAATAAAAATCTTTATATTAAATGTATTATAAAATATGAATAAAATTATAGCAAAAAACAGCTGATTTCTACTTCATCCTTTATATCCATGTGTTCTATTTTTCACTTCATTCTATCTCTACAAAAAGTGTAAAATGTGTGGATCTATGAGCAGTGTGTGTGGTGATGCAGGTGTGTAGCGCTGCAGTCCTCACAGCTCCAGGTCCCTAAGCTTCAGTCCCCTGAGGATCAGGTTCCCTATCTGTGTGGAGTTTCTGTGTTTGTTCTTCTCATAAGTCCATGTGGACTTTTTAGAATCTAAATAACTCAAACAGACTATTTATAACTCAAATAACTATATGAGAAGTTAAATCCAAGTTCAGGTTCCAATGGAGGCTCCAGAGGGCTGGAAGGGGTCTGAATCAGGCTGGTATATCAGGAGAAGCAATGTGAGAGCAGGGGTCTCCAACACACACTTCTGGAGCAGCTCACAAAGTTTTATAGAATATGTACCAAAATTTTGATCAAATCAAATTAGACCTTCTATTTAAATTTCATCCCAATCAAACACACACTGTACATTTGGTCATGTTAATATAGAATAAACATGTAAATAAATGAATAAATAAATAAACAAATAAATAAATACATATTTCATCCCAATCAAACTCCGGAAACCGCCCAGCTTACTCTCTTTCATGCTAAAATCTGAATTTGGAACTGACTCCCCAGACAAATCATGCTCCTCCACGCGCATCATCACACACTTTAATAAAAGATCGCTCATCACTCCGACATTCTTGACACACAGCTAGCAAATCAAGACTGCATACATGGAAGCTGCGAGTACAAACTTAAATCTATATAAACACAAAATTGAAGTGAGTTTGATAAAGCGATAAAGAGTAAAACACATTGACAAGATCCATTCATCAGCATTAGGAATAAAGCTACGATAAAGCTGCTAGTAAAGTAAAAACCACTGAATGAATCTATCCAATGCTGCAGGTGAAGATGCAGTGACGCAGTGAGCGCGGTAAGACATTTCTTATTAGTGCAGCTGGGGTGTTTCAGACTACAGTTCTGTTTTTAATATTCTCATTGAAATTGGATATGAATGTCATAAATATATCTGACTATTTAATCATACATAAAGTCCAATACATATGTCAGGTCTCTGTTTTCAAAATTAATCACTAAGTTTCATATCACAGTGACTTTACAGTTACACATGCTGCTTATGTGGAATTAAAAATGTTTTTATTGCAAAATATACCATGTTCGACATAAAAAAATGCACACAACAATAGCTTATTCCAGCTGGATTAGTTTAATACTCCAATAAGCTATGGGAAATATATCACAGGTAGCGCTCTTGGCCACCTTGGTCAAAGTAGTTGGATGACCCCTGATGTGCAGAGAAAGAGAGAGAGAAAGCAGGAGAGAGATTTCTCAGACATTCACCTGGATGACCTTCAGAACAGGATCTCTGACTGACGTGGTTAAATGATGAACACTACCGTGGCAGACTTCAGCTGTTTAATAACATTTCTCCTGGTAATCTGTCTCTGTTCATATCTGACCTGAGAGAAGAGGATCAGGGAGACTACAGGTGCAGCACTGAGAAGAAACACAGAGACATCAGGATTTATGTTAAAGGTAAAGAATTTAAATACACAATAATAGTTAGTATTCAGTGTTAAAGCAGATTTGATAAGTCTTTAAATGTATTATAGTCACATATGTAACAAAACTGTCTACTCCATTTCCTATAACTAAAGGAGAATTAATCTAGGAGTCATATAGTGACACATCAGTACAGAGTTCTAAATGACATTAAATACTGATTATGGGATCAGACTGACCTGAAACTTTCAACTGGTGTTGGATTGGATTTGAGACATTTCTCAGTCTAATCTATGATTTATTTTCATTAACACTGTAGTGTTTATAGAGCTACATGACACCTGTATAAACCCTTCATAACACTAACATAAGCCTACATATAATATGTATTTAGGTTGATGTCAGTTGTTATGAAGGGTTTATGTAGGTGTCATGTAGCCCAATGAAGATGTATCTTAAGTAATGTGTTAACTTTATTTCTGTAATGAATGAGCAGCAGGAGCAGAATCCATATGCAGAGTGGTTTAATAAAGAAAAAAGACAGAGTAAACAATCCAAAAACAAAAAGGCAGGTCAGAAACAGAAAACAGACACAGTTCAGTAACAGAGAAAACAATCCACGGAGCAAACAAATCCAAATCTCTAATCCAAAACACACTTAGAACAGGAAACAGGCTAGGTGGAAACACTATGGCACTAGACAAGACAATAAACGGCTTGGTGATGTAGTGACACTAACAATACTTCACATAATAGTGGGGGTGTCACACCGCCATCTGTACCGGAAACATGATTTACACTGCGCATGTGCGGAAACTCAGGTTTGAGGGAGTGAATGAATGAAGGATGGAAGAAATTAATTCATTTATGAATAAA
Source organism: Hemibagrus wyckioides (assembly GCF_019097595.1). Lineage (NCBI taxonomy): Eukaryota > Metazoa > Chordata > Actinopteri > Siluriformes > Bagridae > Hemibagrus > Hemibagrus wyckioides. Next base: position 45,874,228 of record NC_080715.1, read on the forward strand.
TAAATATTTTGTGTGGTTCTTAAATGCAGACATTTGTTAAAGTATGCTGAAATAAGTAGAACATATCTTTATAAAATTAAATATTAAATCTAAACATTTTTCATGATTAAATGGCTGACAGAGAGGAAGTGAGTTTGTGACCCAGAAGCGCTAGAATTGGGGTGAAGGGTCCCTTCTGGTGGTCAGGTTGGGAAATTGCAGATAAAATCCTAACAATTTCTAAGCTAAGGTACATGACATAAAGACATATGTTAACAACTATTTTATTGTTTTTATGGAAGGTGAAGTATTTTAACTGGAGGAATTGTTTCCATTTGTAGGAGCATCATCAGCTGGAATAAAACAAATATTAAAGTTTATTAAAGATTTTACAGTTATTAAAATAAAATAAGTCAGTAATGCTTCAGTATTGGGTATCAGAGTCCTGATATTGGATTCATTTAGAGAATTTAAACAGGTCCTTTAAAAATCTCTTCTGGTTTCTATCAGAAAATGTTGTGATTTGCCAGGGAATATTAATAATTGCAGTATTTCTATTATTAACTGTAAATATTGTGTTTTCAGGCTGTGAGCTGGTGAAGAAGGCAGAGGTAGAGGACATGATCTGTGTTCACAGGAGAGTCTGTAGTTCTGCCCTGTGTCTGCACTGACCTACAGAACAAACCAAAGTCTCTAAAATGGGAGTTTTCAATACCAACAGAATCTAATAGCAATCATTATCAGGAAATTTAATTCCTGAACAGACTGGACATCACAGAAACAGAGTCAAACTGGTCAGTAAAAACTCTCCAGGAAACCTCTCTCTACTCCTATCAGACCTGACTGAAGAGGACCAGGGAAACTACAGATGTTCTGTACAGGCAGAGAGAAAAGATTTCAGACTAAATGTTAAAGGTACATTTTTTCATTAATGACTGTGAACATGCTTTACTCCAGTGTCATGTGTCATATTACTAACAGTGATTAAATACAGCCTTTAGATTTAATATGTTTTGTCTTTTTCAGTAGGAAGAAGAGAAACTTCAGGCTATGCAGGTTTTACATTTTGTGGAATATGTGTAAACTACAAAGACCGCAGGTGGACCAGTGATTCCCCTCCCCATGCACCAGAGACTTTTTAACAAGGACACTGACAAGTATTCACAGTTTATAAAACCACAGACACATGAACAACTAGCATTCTCATAGTTCTGCAGAGCCAATGTGAGACACCCAGCATGTCAGAGTGACCACAGGACTGTGGTCAGGGCAACGTGGGGCTGATGGGGAGAATGACAAACTTCCTCTTTCTCACAGCTTCAGTTAACCAACATTGTACCATGCAGAAAGAATACTGTGTAATACTCCACACTCAACAAGACCACTGTCACAAACCCTTTAACTAACTATAAGTGTGTTAATGTGTATTTTAACTGATTTCACTGGACCACCGACACATACAGAACAAACACAGAAACTCCACACAGATGGGAACCTGATCTCAGGACTGAAGCAGGGACCCTGGAGCTGTGAGGAGACGACGCTACACACTGCATCACCACACTGCTCATAGATCCACACATTTACACTTTTGTAGAGATGGGAATGAAGTGAAAAATAGAACACATGGGTAAGGATACAGTAGAAATCAGACAGGTGTTTTTCTTAAATTCTTTTTCATATTTTATCATTTAATTTAAAGATTTTGCCTGAATTAATATTAATGAATTGTGTCAAGTTTTGAAAATGTGAACACAGTGTTGATAAATGCATGTAACTAATGATAAAAATATGATGTAATGTAGGAAGTGAAGTTGGTGGTCAGAGAGACAGCAGTGAGAGAGAGACAGCAGAGAGAGAGAGGCAGCAGTGACTGAGAGACAGCAGTGACAGTGAGACAGCAGTGACAGAGTGACAGCAGTGAGAGAGAGACAGCAGTGACAGAGAGACAGCAGTGACAGAGAGACAGCAGAAAAGGCGTGAAATTCACACACATCTATTTACAGCTAAGACCAGAGTGAAGAAGTGATGTACAAGTTACAGGAAATAACTTTTCTACTATGCTTTATATGAGTTATTATAGATACATTCAATAAGACAGAGATTGTGAGAGATGTAATTCAGTAAATGTGTAAAAACATACACTGTAAGTATTATAGGGATGTAAAATAATCTGACTGTAGAATCCTCCTTATTCATTAGCCCACCTCTCTTCATCAGTACATTTTACACTGAAGTTAATCAGGAAGAAAAAATCCACATGATCAAAGCTGAACAGGTCTAAATAAGGACATTATAACACAAGGCAGGATGTGTAATGCGTTTACCTTGTGTATAAAGATTAACTCTGTCTTTGAACAGATTCATTAGAAGAACATGCTGGTCCTGAAATTTACAGTTTTAAAAGTTATTTTGTAATAAACATTTGACAGTGTTTGGTTTATTTGTTCAGGAACAGAGCTGAACTCCGGCCTACTGTAAACCCAGTCTGGACAGAAACCACATGAACTAAAAATGAACTGGCTAATATTCTCTCTCCTTTCTGTAATAAAAAATAGAAAATAACTTCACTTCCCTCACCTGCAGTGACCACCTATACACCACCATATCCTAAAGGACTGACTCAATAACATTAATAATAATAATGAACATGATAAAATAAAAAGTAAAACTGGGCATGAGCTGCAACATTAACTTCACTTATCAAAACAGGAATTCTGGTGTTTGGGACAAAGCTGTAATGTCCATTAGTATATTCACCAGCAAGTGTGTTTCCTGAGACTTACAGGAAGTGATAAAGACACATTTACCACATGTGAGCTGAGGAGCACTTAGAGGCTGATCACATGTGATTATAAAAAGTAAGATTCATAATAATTTTAATTAATTAATTAATTAATGGAGTTTAAACTGTTTTTAAAAGGTTACTATATTTAATTATTTACTTACAGGGTAATGGTTTAGTGATTAATTGGCGACATCTTGTGTTATAAAATTGCTACTACAGCTGGTCTACAGATAATTACTGATGTAAAGCTACACTATATTGCCAAAAGTATTCGCTCACCTGCCTTGACTCGCATATGAACTTAAGTGACATCCCATTCCTAATCCATAGGGTTCAATATAACGTCGGTCCACCCTTTGCAGCTATAACAGCTTCAACTCTTCTGGGAAGGCTGTCCACAAGGTTTAGGAGTGTGTTTATGGGAATTTTTGACCATTCTTCCAGAAGCGCATTTGTGAGGTCACACACTGATGTTGGACGAGAAGGCCTGGCTCTCAGTCTCCGCTCTAATTCATCCCAAAGGTGTTCTATCGGGTTGAGGTCAGAACTCTGTGCAGGCCAGTCAAGTTCATCCACACCAGACTCTGTCATCCATGTCTTTATGGATCTTGCTTTGTGCACTGGTGCACAGTCATGTTGGAAGAGGAAGGGCCAGCTCCAAACTGTTCCCACAAAGTTGGGAGCACGGAATTGTCCAAAATGTCTTGGTATGCTGAAGCGTTCAGAGTTCCTTTCACTGGAACTAAGGGCCAAGCCCAGCTCCTGAAAAACAACCCCACACCATAATCCCCCTCCACCAAACTTTACACTTGGCACAATGCAGTCAGACAAGTACCGTTCTCCTGGCAACCGCCAAACCCAGACTCGTCCCATCAGATTGCCAGATGGAGAAGCGCGATTCGCCACTCCAGAGAACAGCGTCTCCACTGCTCTAGAGTCCAGTGGCGTGCTTTACACCACTGCATCCGACGCTTTGCATTGCACTTGGTGATGTATGGCTTGGATGCAGCTGCTCGGCCATGGAAACCCATTCCATGAAGCTCTCTGCGCACTGTTCTTGAGCTAATCTGAAGGCCACATGAAGTTTGGAGGTCTGTAGCGATTGACTCTGCAGAAAGTTGGCGACCTCTTCGCACTATGCGCCTCAGCATCCGCTGACCCCGCTCCGTCAGTTTACGTGGCCTACCACTGCGTGGCTGAGTTGCTGTCGTTCCCAAACACTTCCACGTTCTTATAATACAGCTGACAGTTGACTGTGGAATATTTAGGAGCGAGGAAATTTCACGACTGGATTTGTTGCACAGGTGGCATCCTATCACAGTTCCACGCTGGAATTCACTGAGCTCCTGAGAGCGACCCATTCTTTCACAAATGTTTGTAAAAACAGTCTGCATGCCTAGGTGCTTGATTTTATACACCTGTGGCCATGGAAGTGATTGGAACACCTGATTCTGATTATTTGGATGGGTGAGCGAATACTTTTGGCAATATAGTGTACATCCAGATTTCTGCAGAAAGAAGAAAAAGGCCTTTACTGTCTCTAATTAATGAACAGGTTAATAATAATAATAATAATAATATTTTCCTTCACATATCATGCTCGGAATTTGGATTAAGTTTTAAAGCTATATGTGACGATGTAAAATGTTAAAAGTCCTCTATAAATATCATTCTGTTGAAGGAAACAGGGCAATTTACTAAGTGATGTTTATGTTGCATTACTTTACTTTTTCCTCAGAGGAAGTTTATAACTGGTAATAAAATGATGTTCAAGTCAAGTTTGAGAAATATTCATCTGCAGCATCTATATTGGGTTTTTCGGGAGACTCCACTTCAGCTCCTCTCCAGGTTGAACATTTCCCACTCCTCACTTCCTCCTCACTCAGTCCTCACTCTGTGTTCACTCCATTGTGAAATTTGTGCGTAATTACCGCTTCATTGTACATTTTGTTTGAAATATCAGAAACTTCTGTGCAGAAGATGCATTCAGTGTAAGATAAATACACAATACTAGGAGAAAAACATCAACATGCATTTATTGGAGCTGTAATATTAGCCCAGGACAATAAATTATCATTTAGCTCACTTTTGGGGAAAAAGTGAAGTTATACTAGTTAAACTGAAAGAAATAAATTGCCAAATAAAAAAATAATTAAAAAAAACCTAAATAAAAATAGTATTATCTTCTCTTTTAACAAACTTTGAAATTAACCTTTAACTGGAACTATAATTCTCTGAACAGAAAAAGTTGGTTATAATTAGTTTCTGTTTCTATGCAGTATTTTATATTCATTAGAATAAAGAATTACACACACATACTTCTATCAGTTTATAGTCACTTTTATTGTACTTTTAAAGGTATTTTCAGTTAGAGTTGACATTATAACAGCTACCCTGCTGAAAAATCCAGCCTGATTTGACCAGTTTTCAGATACCAAAACACAGTCAGACATTTACAGAGGTAAATGTTCATAGAATCGGTGAAATATAAATGTACACATTTATGTAAAAGAAAATGTAGAAATTTATGTAAAAGAAAATGTAGAAATTTATGTAAAAGAAAATGTAGAAATGTATGTAAAAGAAAATGTAGAAATTGATGTAAAAGTAAATGTACACACTGCATGCTGAGCACACTGCTCTACTCCCTGTTCACATGACTGTGTTCTGCTGCATGACTCCAACATCTTTATCAAGTATGCAGATGATACCACAGTGGTTAGTCAGATCAGCAACAATGATAAATCAGCCTACAGAGAGGAGATCCAAAGCCTGTCAGCATGGAGTTCAACAAACAACCTTACCCTCAATGCTAAAGACATAACAGCAGCAGACACTCCCTGTCTAGATCAACGGGTCTGAAGTAGATCATGTCTCCAGCTTTAAGTTCCTGGGCTACTACATCTCTAAGGATCTGTCTTTGCGTCAGAACAAAACTCTTACTTCCTGAGAAGACTCAGAAATGTTCACCTATCCCCCAAGATCCTGACCAATTTTTACCGCTGCATCATTGAGAGCATAGTGACAAGCTCCATCACAGAGTGGTATGGCAGCTCTACAGTGTGTGAAAGGAAATCACTGCAAAGGGTGGTGAAAACCGACCAACGCATCATCAGCACCCAACTACCTGTCATTGAGTCTCTTCACCACAGTAGATGTCTGGAGCAGAGCACACAAAATCATCAAGGTCTCCTCCCACCCGAGTCACAATCAGTTCAACCTCCTTCCATCCAGGAAGAGATACAGGACCATCCACACCAGAACCAGCAGGTTCAGGGCCAGTTTTTCCTCACAACCATAAGTCTACTGAACTCTACACTGCACCACTAGGACTCTCATGTCTCACTAACACTTCTGCTCCACTCTGTACATTCTGATAGATCTTCTCCACACTGGTGTACAGTCATGTTGGAACAGGAAGGGTCATCCCAAATTGTTCCCACAAAGTTGGGAGCATGAAATTGTCCAAAAATGTCTTGGTGTGAAGCTGAAGCATTAAGAGTTCCTTTCACTGGAACTAAGGGGCCGAGCCCAACCCCTGAAAAACAAACACCTGAATTCAATGATTTGGAGGGGTGTCCCAAAACTTTTGGCAATATAGTGTAGCTGTTGTAGGTTTATATGCTCTTTAGAAAAAACACATTCAGTCCAGGCAGATTCAACAATTCCTTCTGTGTTTATTTTTACTCAAGTTTACTAAGTTACTCAACTTAGAAAGTCACAAACAAGAACTTCTACAGCAGACTATTTACACAAAAGCCTTCTAGAGCATCCATCCATCCATTGTCTACACCCGCTTATCCCTAATTAGGGTCACGGGGGTCTGCTGGAACCTATCCCAGCACACATAGGGCAAAAGGCAGGGGTACACTCCTGGACAGGTCGCCAGTCCATCACAGGGCCACACATAGACAGACAACCACACACACACACACTCACTCCTATGGGCGATTTAGAATTACAAATCAACCTGATGTACATGTTTCTGGACTTGCAAAAACATGTACTGGAGAACTATGCAAACTCCACACAGAAAGGCCCGTGTCTGTTCGAACCCGGGACTCAAACTCAGGACCTTCTTGCTGTGAGGCAACACTGCTAACCACTAAGACACCGTACTGCCCCCCTTCTAGAGCATTCATTTCTTAACCTGATATATAGTTGTTCTCAAAAGTTTGCACACCCTGATAGAAACTGTAAAACATTGCCATTTATTTGGAAAATATGACTGATAATGCCAAAGATTTTTTTCTTATTTAAAGTAGTGGTCATTAATTATCACATAGTTGTCTGAACCCTTTTTAAAACCTAATGATAACTGAAATCACTCAAACAACCCTGATCAAAAGTTTACATATCCTTGAATGTTTGGCCATGTTATAAAGACACAACCTCGAGACAAATATGGGCTTCTCTGGGGGAAAAAAGTGGTGGTGTTGTTTCAAGGAGCAGAATAAGGAGACACCTGAACACAAATGACCAGCATGGTCGAGGTTGCCAGGGGAAGGCCATTACTGCACCCATGCCACAAAAAGGCCTGCTTTCAGTACGCCAGACAGCACCTAGACAAGCCTCTGGAGCAGTCATTTGGAGTGATGAAACCAAAACTGTACTTTATAATCACAACTATAAACACTATGTTTGGAGCGGAGTCAACAAGGCCTATGGTGAAAAGTACACCATCCCCACTGTAAAGCATGCTGGTGGATCTCTTCAGTTATGGGTCTGTGTGAGCTCCAGGGGCAAAGGGAAGTTAGACAAAATTGATGGCATGATGAATGCAGCATGTTATCAGAAAATACTGGCAGACAATTTGCATTCTACAGCAGAAAAGCTGCACATGGGACACTCTCGGATGTTCCAACATGACAATGATCCAAAGCACAAGGCCAAGTTGACCCTCAAATAGCTACAGCAAAAAAAAAGGTGAAGATTCTTGAGTGGCCATTTTCTCCTGACCTCAATATCATTGAGCCACATTGGGGAGATCTTAAACATGTAGTTTGTGCAAGGCAACCAAAAAAATTTACAGGAACTGGAAGCATTTTGACAAGAAGAATGGGCAGCTATACCACCTGAGAGGATTAAGGACAAGACAATTTTGATGTAGGGGACAAAACTGAAAATCTGACAACACTGGACGTTCACATTATTATTAATATTATTACTACATTTGAATGTAATTAAATGCAATAACACATAGCTTCATACTGTTCAGGATCTGTATTCTTCATGAATGTATCTTTCATGCTTTGTGATGCTGGTCTGTAATTGTCATTTAATATGTGATGTTTTAAAAGTCAAAGCAAAACAAGATATTGTGATGTTTCAACAAGCAGAGTGTATTTTTGACTTTTACAAATCAAAATTGGGTCAAAATCACCATAAATTGCCTTTAGGATGGTTTTGCTAACTTGTTAAAAAAACAAAAATTAATAATAGATGAGGATGACAGGGTGGCCAACATCATGACAGGGTTTACAAAGTTTTTAAAAGGTGGACTAGAAAATAATAGGGACATCAAATCAAAACAAGAACAAACAGAAAGCCTTAAACAATATAAAGAATTATTTTAGGAATTAATTATATAATCAAGAAAGTTACTAAGGTATGTACTGTATTTGTATATGTAAAGCTTCACTGAAGAAAGATAAAGTGGGGTTTGGGACGTCACAGGGTTCATCATTCGGTTTCTTGAAAGGGCAGTTACCCCATAATAACAGGGTGGACAGTAATGTTAAGTTGTCTTTATTTGTCACATATACATTACTGCACAGTGAAATTCTTTCTTCACAAATCCTATCCTTGGAGGGTTTCATCACCTGACAGCCCCGTATGCTAAGGCAATGCAGTCTGAGCCGGAAACAGAAAAGATGAGTTCACCTTTCGAGTCTCCGGGTTCAAGTCATTCATTCATCACCTGACAGCCCCGTATGCTAAGGCAATGCAGTCTGAGCCGGACACAGAAAAGATTAGTTTACATAACAAGTCTTTGGATTCACGTTGTTCGTTCTTGTAATGTGACTGCTTCCCCGTCTCAGTATCTTATGACAAATACAATATTACATTAGTATTATTGACTTTATATGGTATTAAATTATAAAACTATAAGATGTCATAAAATCATCAAAATATTTGTGCAATAAACATTTTCAGAAAAATAATATTTGTCAGTCTCCTTTATTATTGCTTAATATTTCTTGTGGATATGTGTGGTGTGTGAGGGTTTAAAAAAAAAAAAAATAAAAATCCACATTTTACTTGGAAATGCTAATTTGCCTGTTCTGTCTTTATCTGTAAACAAATACTACTTATTAAAATAAACTAAACCTGCAAACACAAAGTATCTATTGTTGTTTATTTTGCCACCAATTGTGCATTTGCTGGTATAATACTGATAACTCATAAACTCATAAATGACACAGGGGCATAACAGAAAAGCAAATAACACTATTAATGTGAATAATTAATATTAGTTTCATACATTAAGGTTATGTTTAGGTCAGATTCTATATTATTAAATAACTGCATATGGATTAAAAAAAACAACACTCAGATTTATGCATGAATTTATACATTTCTATTTTCTACACTGCAGGGTTAGCTGATGTTTATTCAGATAAATAATACAAAGAATAAATAAACAAACAGTAAGTTAATAAATAAAATAAAATAAAAAGTAAGTAGATAAGAAAGAAAGAAAGAAAGAAAGAAAGAAAGAAAGAAAGAAAGAAAGAAAGATTTTCCCTAATGAAGTTTAAAGCATTAACCAACTCTTTATTAAAACATTTAGTGTTATGGAAAAGAAGCATAATGACAGATATTCACACATTTATAGTCTGTAGGAAATAAAAAGCTATAATGCATCACGTAACAGTAAGAGTAAAAAAAACTGTAAGGATGTTTGAGAATGAACTCATTTCTGTATCCAATAAAGCGGTCATGCCACGGTACAAACCCGAAGACTCGAAAAATGAACTAATCTTTTCTGTTTACTGAGCTTATGCGATGTTGCGCACGCGCAGTCAACACAAAATGAACGAGTCACTCCCCGAGACGACTCGATGTTCTCGAAGTCATGGGAAAGATTCGTTCAAAATGAACGAATCGTTCGTGAACGACACATCACTAGTTGGAATCAGGTACAGCTTCTGCTTGGTTGGAATGAAACCTGCCCCCACACCGGCCCTTTCTGGATAACATTGGACACCCCTGATTTAGAGTACAAAGTCACAGGGGTAGGTAAAGTCAATCCTGGAGAGCCGCTGTCCTGTAGATTTTAGCTTCAACCCTAAGACGAAGAAGAAAAAACAAAACAAAACATACCTGTCTATAGCCTTAGTATTCCTGAAGACCTTGATTAGCTTGTTCAGATGTGCTTGATTAAGGTTGGAGCTAAACTCTGTAGGACAGTGGCCTTCCAGGACCGACATTACCTATCTTGGTATAGCTCAATTTATACACAAATTATTTCTGTGCTGAATTAACATGCATGCAATGCAAAAAAAAAAATAATGCTATACATGGTATTAGAATTTTTAATAATGTTCTTTTCAATTTTACATCACTGATTTGACAACAATTACTGTATCAGTGAGTAAAGTGTGTATACTTTTATATATATTTTTTTTTCTTTAAAAAGTGATAAATAGCATGGATCATGAGATGATGGGGTAAAGGGGCTTTGCATAGGGCCCAAAAATTGGGCTAATGCTAGTAAAGTATCAGTTGTCCAACTGATATCAATACAGCCTGAATTATTCTAATCAACAGAAGCCATTGTTAGTCACATTGTTTCTGCACAAAATCACTGGAAATGTGGACAATAAACATGTTTGTTTAAGGAAAGTGGAGAAAATAGAGTCAACTTGAACTCACATGCATCACAGTATTGTGCGGTGTGCCCTTTAAGAGACTGATCACTCGTAACATACAGTACACTAAGTGACGATTAGGTAGGAGAATTTTTGTAATGGTGTAATGCGAGCCCACGATGGATGATAAGTTTGCTGTGCGCTTTTGTTATAATTTTGTCCTTTATTTTTATTATTTGTAACGCAAGAAAGAGTTGAACCCTCATGTATGAGAGGAGCGAAGTTTGCCTGTGCACCTGCCATTAAACGTGTGGATTACAGACTCTTCGCCTTCGAGCTTTCATTTTTCCTGGAAGTAACGACTTATCTGGGTCAGAGCGTTACACAGTGTTATTTAATCTTCTTTATAAATGACAAAATCACTTTTTTTAACTTAATTGTTTGGATGAAATCAATTCGACACTCCCCGTCTACTCTAAACAATGTTTTGGTTCCGAACCGACTCTTTCGGCTCCCATGCAAATTGGTCACATTTGACAAGTGAAAATTATAATTGAATGGCAGACGGCATCACGTTACTTCATCTGTTTCAGTGATAGAGGCTGTGACAAAAGTTGTGCAAAAATGAGCACGTAGTGTGAGGCATTTTTATTTGAACAAAATTCATACGCAAGTTAAAATAAAAAGCTTAAAGAAATGGCGGCTGCTGATGACGTAACCTCTTTATTGCGTAAAAGAACTGAGCATATCCATAGCAACTCTGAACCGAAGAGTCTCATTGATGATCAAGAGCGCAAACAAGCGAGCTACCAAGATGGCTTCTTGCGATATTGAGGTAAGTTTTTCCAAACCGAACATCTTTTACATCGACGTTAATAATTAACTGATAATTAACGTGACCGCTTGCTAAGTCACAGAGCGCTAAGTTAGCAATACAGACCGCTATAAAACTCGCCGTTTTTTTTCCGACGGGGCTAAATATTTAGTGTAATCCAAACCTAGCGGATTGTCTCATCTGATTAATCTCTTATGTCTGAGAAAACTGAATTGCTTTGTGTATTTTTTTAAACCGTGTTTATGTGAAGTTATGTGCTTTTCTGTCGCCGTAGCGCGCGCTCTGTCCCCTGCTGTGTTTAGACGGATTTCCTTACAGGACATTTCGGGGTTTTTTTTTCATTACACAAGGAGTAATAAGTTTGTTTTCTGGGGTTTTATTTTAAATCTGTAAGGCTTTGTGTCATCTTTGTGAAATCAGTGTATGAAAATGAACCCCTTAGGAGCACAAATGAATCGTATTGTATGGAATCGGCTCATCGTTTGATTCCTCGATTCCCAACATTTCTGAATAAAGAATCGTCAACTACTTTTAGTTATAACCTTTTCATAAGCTATACACTGTGTTTCATAAGCTATACACTGTGTTTCATAAGCTATTCACTGTTTACCTTCACAATGCCATGTGGAACCAGTGCAGTATCATTTTCAACTAATGAATGCCATGTTTTTCTCATTTCAGAGCAATTTCACAAAAAATAAAACGACTTCTAAAAGAAGCTTACAAGGCATTAAGCCTTGCCACGTTTTAGGTGTGAGCAAAGGCGTAAGAAACAACCTGCTGTTTCAGGATGAGGAAACTCTGATTTTTCCAGGTGGAAACCATTGTGTCAGTTACAACATCCCTCAGCAACACCAAGAGTTTCTTTACAGTAAGTCTGCTGAGAGCTTCACTTCCTGTTGTACCTTTTTAAAAACAACCTAAGCACTGACAGAAAAACTGGTACCACAAAGAGACATACCTCTTCCCTAAAGTACAGTGTAAATTTACCCTCAAACATACAGTTATGTACGTTTGGGGTCTAACTGTTGCATAGACTTTGTACAAAATCAAAAGGAAATGCATTTCAGTTAGGGAACAAATTACCATTTTACTGTAATGACTCTGTTAGATCTTAAATCATCCTTATTTGTAGTTGAAGTAGTCTTTGAATCTGTTTTAATTAAAATCATTCAGTCCTCCTAATCAAATGTTACTCCACAGGTGCAGCGAAAAGCAAGAGCTTGCGGGCCCTGGCTTTTAGCCCTGATCGGCGCTACCTGGCCGTGTCGGAGTGTGGTAAATGGGCCTCCATTACCATCCTTGACCTGAAGGACAAGAAACACTCCAAGAAAAAAGTTCTGAAGGGCAGCGACTACGGCGTGCAGGAGTTTGTCTGCATGGCATTTTCGGCTGACTCGGAGTACCTGCTAGGCCAGGCTGGGGGACCCTCATGGACCCTCTACTGCTGGCAGTGGAAGAAAAAGGAGCTCATCGCGTCTGTGCAGATCAAGACACCAGGCGATATCATTCAGGTAGAAATTTTGAAGGTCTTGCAGTTGTGAGTGAAGACAAGTGAACTTTGTAATACCAAAGATGCTTTTCCATTAAAAACATGGATACAACTGGCAGAAAATAAAAATGAGACGTTTCATTGATCCAATTGCTGGTGCATACAGGAAAGGAAAAGGCTTAGATCATGGTCATGAATCTGCTATATCATCTGGTCAAACCTCAACACTGAGTGTTCTCTTTTCTCAATCCCAGGTCAGCTTTAACCCCCAGGATATGAAACAGGTTTGCGTCACCGGAAAGGGAGTTTTCAGGATCTATGAATTCAGGAGGGGCGCCCTGAAAATGGCGGACTCGTATAAGGTGGAGAAGATGAACATCCTGTGCCACACGTGGATGTCTAGCGACTCCATTATTGCAGGAACTGAGGCAGGGCAACTGCTAATTTTGAAATCCAAACGCCTGCAAAGGATGGGGAAAGCATGTGAGAGGTAACAGCACAGAGGGAGAGAGAGATGCAAAGATCCTCTCCAACACCTTTTCCTTGTTCTGAAGATCTGTTTTTATCTTTGTAACGCTTGTATCATCCTACTGCTTATAATAAAATACGGTATCATTTTTATTGTATTTTTACCAAATCATGATGATCTACATTCTCTCCCTTGACAGACAAACGGATTCATCTTCATCTCCGACAGCTATACCACAGACAGCTATCACTGCCATCTTGCCCTACTCTGACGGCTTCATCTGTTCAGATGGGCTGGGAGTAGTTAGCCTGTATGAGAAGATCCCGGATAAAGACAACTACAGGAAGACAGTGACATTAAGAGTGAGTAATTGATATTTAACATTCTGCAGAAGCTTTTATGCTACACAACTCACAGGTGAGGTAAATGTGAAAGTTTATGGGTAAGGGTCTTGCTCAAGATCCCACCAGTGGCTCTCTGGCAATGCTGGGATTTGAAACAGCAGCCATCTTTAGGACTTGCCTAAACCTTAGCCATAATTCATTTTGTGTGATTCAAATGGTTATTTCAACTCAGCTCTAAAACGAGCAGAGAGGGGTATAGAGATGAACTTGTATAATCACAATATCTGATATACTAGTAGTGTTAAAGCATGTGGTGTATGCTCTAAAGTACAGTTCTACAGGATGTTATTCTGACACTCTGTACCCGTTGTGAGGCTGAGCACCAGTGGGTATAAGCACTAAGAGCTGTTTTCCTCTGTTCTGCAGATTCCTGTGGACCCATGCAGCAACAAGCCACTTCAGGCGATTACCTCGATGTGCATTAGTCCATCAGAGGAGGCGCTGGCCATTAGCACAGACCAAGGCCAGCTCTACCACATCAGCCTCAATTCAGAGGAGCTTATTAAGGTAACAGAGCAACAAACAGTAATGTACAGTAATAAGGAAAGCCTTTCACTAAAAAATTGACTGACTTCTGCTTCTCCATTGCTTCCTTTTTCAGAATAAGAAGACCCAGTTCATGCACCTGTCTCAGTCTTTTCACTCGGGGAGCATCACAGGTCTGTCCGTATGTGCGACGAAACCCCTCATGGCCACCTGCTCCAATGACCGCACCGTACACATCTGGAACTACCATAAAAAGTAGGAGAAAAAATCATGTTTGTTAGTAAAAATGTTTGGTACTCCTCAATACTCAATCAGTACTTGATACTCAATCAATCAGAATACTGATCGTCATCAGATGCGGCTATCAAAATATCCATAGGGCTTATTTACTGTGTGAAAGATTTCTGACTGTATGGACTTTTTCTGCAGGTCTCTGGTGCAGTTCAAGCAGTTTGAGGAAGAGCCGCTCAGCGTCTCGATTCACCCGAACGGCCTTTTCGTCCTGGTGGGCTTCTCCACAGAAGTCCACCTCATGAAAATTTATTATGACGACCTGCACACTGCCCAGACGTTCCCCATAAGCAACTGCACCGAGGTGGGTTCTAACTGACCTGACCTTAGTGTTATAATGTTTTTTTTATATTTGAAATCTGTGTGTGTTTCCAGAAACTGTGTGTAGAAGTAGTGAGTCAAATAAAGCATGTGTGTGTCTACAGTGTGTGTTCAACCACAATGGTAACAAGTTCGCCGCCATCATTGGAAAAATGATCCACGTTTATGACATCAGAACACAGAAAAAACTGGACCTGAGCGGTCATCATCAGCAAGTCAGTATAAATAGTGTTTCATAAACATTTTGATCACAGATTTAATATTTTTTTTAATCACTGAACCATAATGAAGACTGTTAATAAATATCAGTGACCTCAATTCCCTGTTCTGACCCTTCAGGTGCAGTCTTTGAAGTGGAGCGACGATGACCGTCGCTTGGTGTCATGTGGGATGGACGGCACTGTATTTGTGTGGGACGTTCTGACCGGCAATGCGGTGATTAGGAACGAGACAGCGTCTTGCTTCGCAGATGTGGCATTCTCGCCTAACACCGGGAGCGTCCTCGCCGTAGGCCGCAGCCATCTTCAGGAGATCAGTGATGAAGGGGCAAGTCCAAAAAAACATATCATATGATTGTTTAGATAAAATTACAATCACAGCAGTTCAACTGCAAAACATAGAAACTCTGTGTAAACTCTATATCTAAAATAAAATTTTATTTTAGTTATATAGCACCTTTAACAGTGGACACTATCCCATAGCAGGATTTTTTATCACCATGCTCTTATCATGGTTTTCACACTGTGATCCTGAAGCCGTGTTTCTCCCTCTATATGTGTATGGACAGAATAATAAAATTCACTTGATTTGCTTGTGTTTTTGTTTGCATTTAGGTCCTATATGAAATGGCCTCAGATGGTGGGGAATACACGGCTGTCTCCATGACTCGTTCGGGCAGAACAGTCTTCATTGGCACCTCAGCTGGTACTGTCAGGGTCATCGATTACCCTTTTGATAAAGAGAAGACCTGGAAAGAATATCAGGCCCATTCTGGTCCCATCACCAAAGTACGTGTGTGTCTTAGGAATGATGATATGCCATGATAATGAAAACTGAAATAGTTTGATGTGTATACTGTCGATAATGATGATAGAAATTGTAGGAGACACTGACCAAATAAGCATCCTGATACCAGAAAATAACGGCCAAGGAAGAACACTGAGTGATTTATTCAGCTAATGATGGTTATATCTGTTCTTGGTGCTTGAATGAAATTTTCCATCCAATTCAATATTTTTTCTTCATTGTTTGTGTAGATGGTCGTCACACCTGGTGATCAGTACCTGCTGACTGCCTCTAAGGACGGCTGCCTTTTCGTCTGGTCGATTATTGACCAGAATGGACAGACCATTGAGAAGGTCAAAGAATTAGACTACACTGGCGTGGTCTTATGTGAAAAGGAATTCCTGGATAAACAGGTAAATATGACCAAGCCATAAGCTATATGATCCTTCCAAGTGAAGGAATGCTGTTTCACTTAGAGTAGTCCTTACTATAGAAACCACAATATATTAGAACAGGTGCCTTAACAGATACTTGTACGTTGCCTTTGTACCTTATAGTGATACAGTTTAACAGCAGGATTAAACATTTATCTTCCTAAAACTTTGACTTTGTCCATTCATTCTTTTTCTGTGTTAAACTTTTGTCATCATCCAGGATGAGATGATAAATAAGCTCACGTTACATCTTGAGCGGCTGGAGGTGGAGCAGGAGATCGCAATGACCATGATGGAAATAGACTTCAGTGAGAAAATGCACACAGTTTTGCTGCCTTTCCAGGAGAAGATCACATCTCTGAAAGAGAAAATCCAGGTCAGACTGATTAAATCGATTTGGCTCTGATTTTATTGTATTGTATTCATTATTGTATATCAGATGAACAATGAGCACAAGGTTATGATCCATGTTAATGAATAATTCAGTAAACACGGTTATGTATCTCACGATAGAAACTGGGTGCTGTGAAGGACGCTGAAAAGATCTCTTACATGAAGGAGCTGACCAAGCTGAAGGAGAATTTTGTCAAGGAGATGAACGACCAAAGTAAATACACCCTCTATATGTCAACATTGTGCCTTTACAGAACGTTTGGGTTTTGAGAGTCACTTGGGAGCTTGGCTGCTTTAGAACAATTTAATATAAAAAATATTATAAAATCTGCTTGCCTCAGTGTTTATGAGCCTGGATTTTTGTTGAATTTTCTAGACTTCACCTTTAGTATCCCATTTAAAATGCATGTCCAATTTTGTTCCCAGAATTCTTTCTCGATGAGGGGCCCCGTGTGGAATTTGAGAGGTCCAAAGAGTTCAAGCAGAAAATGAAACTGATGAAGGAGAGTTTTGAGTACAAGCTGCAGAAAGCTGAGGAGAACCACCGCTGTATCCTGGAGGAGGACACACAGGCCTATGAAGTCAAGGTGCAGGAGGTGAGAGAGCCAAACTGCTCAAACTCTCACTGTTGGGACGTGTGCTCCTGTCTTCCTCATTTGTCCTTGAGCTGCCTCTGGTCCAAACTACAGGCTCATTATTTCTTATCTGTATCTAGTTAGCTTAGCCCTTGACTTATTTTGTGCTGCATGTGTCAGTGCTGAATTTTTGAGATCCAGCCCCTCTTGTTCCTTTCCCTAGTATTCTTACTTCTTTTCCTGGTATTAACCTTTTAATGCCCAATTTGACACATAATGCACTAGGTAGGGTGCTTACACTAAGCTGAGGTACAGTAACTATTAGTATAATAAACTCCTACTGTTCCATACCGATATACTAGTTGCATGCGTGGACCAGCTCGGTTTATAAAGTCCAATATGTGTGGAATTGCGATCCATTTCAGTCCAGCCTTATGATTAGTATGTTTCAAATTTTTACTATAATGTGTTTGTCTTCTCTATACAGCTAGAGGCAGAGTTGGAGCAGAAGATTAAGACCTTTAAGGAGGAACAGCAAAGGTTTCTGGAAGACGCTTTATATGAGGCCATGGAGCTCAGTAAAGACTATATAGAAGATATCCAGAAGGAGAGGGAGCTTAGGCAGATGATGGAGCAAGAAATACAACTCATGGGGGAAAAAGTAAACAATGAACCACAAAGTGGTATTTTTCTTGCCTTGCATAGAAATGTAAAAGATATGTTTTAAAATCTGTTAACACCACCACAGTTAACCATGATGTGATTCAACACACCCACACAGGAAGCATACTGGGCCACTAAAAGCTTGGAAAAAGATCAGCGCACCCAGATCTCTCATATGAAGGAGGAAATAATGAACATGAAGGACCAACTCTTTGAAGCAGGTCATAATTTCAGGTGTCTGACAAAGGAGAAGGAGAGGCAAAGCCAGATCTTCTCTGAAAAGGTGAAGTTCATGCTAACACTCCCAGTGGTGGTTTTTTTTTTGGCATTCTTTTTTTGCACTTTACTGCAACATAAACAGAGAATTATGCCACAAAACATACTGTATAGTACATGATTGTGTGTGGTATAAATTTAGAGCAAGATATCTATACAACTCAGTGTGCTGGGGTTTAATACTCCACTGTATAAGCTAGAACTTGCTGATATTCTCTATTCTGGGTAACTTGATAGTACATACAATATGCAGCTATTTGGTCACATCCATAACTGTTAGCATTTCATTGCTAAAGGTCTTTGATATAAAAAAAAAAAAAGTTGAATAAATCAGCCATTAATAAATGAAGATAGACTGACTTTGTGCAATAAATAAGAAGAGAGTCTGTTCTGTCCCTGCAGGTGAGCTCCACTGAAGAGCTCAAGAAAATAATTAGAGACCTGGAGCTGCGCATAGAAGAGATCCAGGCAGAATTGATCAGGGTGGAACTGGAGGGTGAAGTAGCTGATGGTGAGATGCAGGGCAGCAGTCAAATGATTGAAATCAACCAACTTAAGAATAAATTAGAGGAGGATAAAGACATGTTCTCGAAGGTGAGGAGTTTAAAAGTATGACACTGTCAAATTCTATGCAACAAATGACAAGAGAACAATGAAACAAACTATTACTACAAGCTAATCAGAGGAGGCTGTCATTTTAGATTGCTGCTGAAATGGCAGCGGACGACAAGAAGTACAAGAAGATCCTTTCTGACCTGAAGCGGAAGGTCAAAGCTAAGGCCAAACACGTAGAGATCCAGAGGCAGAGGGTTTGTTTCACCACAAAATCATTTTTGATTTATAATTCCTTAAGATGCAAGGATTTAACGTGTAGTTGTTGCTTGTATTGCTGGAGATAATAATCATTAGTTTTACCAGTGGTACCATAAGACTGTAATGTCTGTCTTCCCACAGCTCAAGAGTAACAATATCCTGCTGGAAAGGTGGAGGGGTGATGTCCGCAACTGCTTACCATTCATCCAAGAAGACCCAAAGACGCTGAAGGAGAAGTTCGTTGAGCTTCACAGGCGCTATTGCCATGAAGCAGATGTAAGATGCTCATATATATGCACTGACCCACACACACACACAGAATACACAGCCTAGTATGCTTATACCTGACTGAGTGTAATAACTGCAACAGGTTCACTACAATATCAACTGCAAGATCAGCCCAGCAGACGAGGCCTTAAGAGATCACCACAGACAGATGGACTTCATCAAAAGGACCCAGAAAACTCAGAAGGAAACGCACACTAGAAAGATGCAGGCTGAGAAAAATAGGATCAACAGGACAGAGACAGTAAGGAGGATTTCTTATCAACATTTTTAGCTGATTTAAGTGTAAAGTTCTTCAAAATGATTTGTCAGTGATTTGTCAGTAGAACAAGAGAAAGCTTAGACTTAGTAAAAATGTATAGATGTAGGTACACTTGGACATGTTTTTGCATGTGTGTAGGAGTATGACTTTCTGTCTGAGCGGCTTGATGATGAGAGGATGAAGTACAGGCGTTTAATGAATGCCTGCAGAGAGAAGAATATTCAGTGTGATTTCAGTAAGTAACACTTTACACTTTTTATCACTGTAGAAAGTAGCTTTGGAGGAAATTCCTGTGGACATTCAGCATGAGTTAGTTATATTAAAAATATATTAATTAATTTTTGAAATTATCTAAAGTGAGGTAAAGCTTTCTGGACATGTCTAAAATATATTCATCTGGTTTGAAGCACCCAAGCCACAGTACAGGCCTGTGATCCAGCCTCAGCCCCCAGCACACCCGAGGGTTCTCCTAGAGAAGAGACGAGGACAAACCTTTGCCCTAGAGAAGAGACAAGGACAAACCTTTGCCCAGAAGATAAAAGGACAAACCTTTGCCCTGGAGAAGATACAAGGACAGCAGATGTTTGTAGCGCAGAAGCCGACAAGCAGCGTCAAATTACCACCCATTCACCCAAGAAAAAGAAACAGATGATCGTCTAGGAGGTGTCTAATGCTTGGATGTCATCTAGTACAGGGGCGTGTACAAGCTGAAGTCTGAAAATAAATAAAAATAAATAAATAATAAATTCAAGAAGCTTTGTCATTTCAACCACATATAGCTGATGCAGTACATAGTGAAATGAAACAACGTTTCTCCAGGACCTGGTGCTACATAAACATACAACAACAAGTTCAGCACAAAACAACACCTCAGAGCTAGGACAGAAGATTGTCTTAGCCACGTAAAGTGCACAGTGTGCAGCTAGGTGCAAACAGAGCATAGACAAGACCAGTGCAAAATACAATAAAGACAACACAAAAGAACACAGGACACTTAGCGCCGAAAAGAAAGAAAAGAACATGTGTAATGGAATGTAAGTGAAATAAAATAGATAAAGTGAAATGATGTAAAAATAAAAAAAAGTATTGTGCAAAAATACACAGCAGCGGTTGAGGTAGTGCAAATAGAATAAACATAAATATAACTATAGCAGCGGATGACAGGTAGAGGGAGTGCAGTAAGTAATGAACAGTATAAATTGTGTGTGCGTGTGTTCACACGGTCAAGAGAGAGTGTGTGTATCTGTGTGTGAGAGAGACAGAGTTAATATACAGTTCAGTCCTGAGTGAGAGAGTGTGTGTGTGTGTGTGTGTGTGTGTGTGTGTGTGTGTGTGTGTGTGTGTGTGTGTGTGTGTGTGTGAGAGAGAGAGTGTGTGTGTGTGAGAGAGAGTGTAGAACAGTTCAGTCCCGGGTGTTGAGGAACCTGATGACTTGAGGAAAGAAACTGTTACACAGTCTGGTTGTGAGGGCCCGAATGCTCCGGTACCTCTTTCCAGATGGCAGGAGGGTGAAGAGTGTGTGTGAGGGGTGTGTGGGGTCAGCCACAATGCTGTTAGCTTTGCGGATGCAGCGTGCGGTGTAAATGTCTGTGATAGAGGGGAGAGAGACTCCGATGATCTTCTCAGCTGTCCTCACTATCCGCTGAAGGGTCTTGCGATCCGAGACGGTGCAGTTCCCAAACCAGGCAGTGATGCAGCTGCTCAGGACACTCTCGATGGTCCCTCTGTAGAACACAGTCAGGATGGGGGAAGGGAGATGGGCTTTCCTCAGCCTCCTCAGGAAGTAGAGGCGCTGCTGGGCTTTCTTGGTGATGGAGCTGGTGTTGAGTGACCAGGTGAAGTTCTCCACCAGATGGACACCAAGGAATTTGATGCTCTTGATGATCTCCACAGAGGAGCCATCGATGGACAGCGGAGAATGGTCACACTGTGCTCTCCTGAAGTCAACAACCATCTCTTTGGTCTTGTCGACGTTCAGGGAGAGGTTGTTGGCTCTGCACCAGGCTGTTAGATGTTGCACCTCCTCTCTGTATGCTGACTCATCGTTCTTGCTGATGAGACCCACCACGGTCGTGTCATCGGCGAACTTGACGATGTAGTTCGATCTGTGCATTGCTGCACAGTCGTGAGTCAGCAGAGTGAACAGCAATGGACTGAGCACACAGCCCTGAGGAGCTCCAGTGTTCACTGTGGTGGTGCTGGAGATACTGCTCCTGATCCGGACTGACTGAAGTCTCCCAGTCAGGAAATCCAGGATCCAGTTGCAAGCTAATTTCAGGAAACTACTCACAGACAGACAGACAGACAGACAGATGGGAAAAAATTATTTGATCCCCTGCTGATTTTGTACGTTTGCCCACTGAGAGAGAAATTATCAATCTGTAATTTTAATGGTAGGTTTATCTGAACAGTGAGAGACAGAATAACAAAAAAATCCAGAAAAACACATTTCAAAAAAGTTCTACATTGATTTGCATTTTATTGAGTGAAATAAGTATTTGATCCCTTTGTAAAACATGACTTAGTACTTGGTGGCAAACCCTTGTTGGCAATCACAGACATCAGACATTTCTTGTAGTTGGCCACCAGGTTTGCACACATCTCACATCTCAAGGAATTTGGGCCCACTCCACTTTGCAGATCCTCTCCAAGTCATTAAGGTTTTGTGGCTGACCCTTCAGCTCCCTCCACAGATTTTCCATGGGATTAAGGTCTGGAGACTGGCTAGACCACTACAGGACCTTAATGTGCTTAATGTGCCTTTGCCGTGTGTTTTGGGTCATTGTCAGGCTGGAATATCCATCCACAACCCATTTTCAATGCCCTGGCTGAGGGAAGGAGGTTCTCATCCAAGATTTAACGGTACATGGCTCCGTCCATCGTCCCTTTGATGCAGTGCAGTTGTCCTGTCACCTGGGGATGGTGTACTTGGGGTCATAGGCAGCATTCCTCCTCCTCCAAACACGGCGAGTTGAGTTGATGCCAAAGAGCTGGATTTTGGTCTCATCTGACCACAACACTTTCACCCAGTTCTCCTCTGAATCATTCAGATGTTCACTGGCAAACTTCAGCTGAGCCTGTACATGTGCTTTCTTTAGCAGGGGGACCTTGCGGGCGCTACTGGATTTCAGTCTTTCACGGTGCAATGTGTTACCAATTGTTTTCTTGGTGACTATGGTCCCAGCTGCCTTGAGATCATTGACATAATCCTCCAGTGTAATTCTGAGCTGATTCCTCGCCGTTCTCATGATCATTGAAACTCCATGAGGTGAGATCTTGCATGGAGCCCCAGACCGAGGAAGATTGACAGACCTTTTGTGTTTTTTCCATTTGGGAATAATCGCACCAACTGTTGTCACCTTCTCACCAAGCTGCTTGGTGATGGTCTTGTAGCTCATTCCAGCCTTGTGTAGGTCTACAATCTTGTCCCTGACATCCATGGACAGCTCTTTGGTCTTGGCCATGATGGAGAGTTTGGAATCTGATTGATTGCTTCCTTCTGTGGACAGGTGTCTTTCATACAGGTAACCAGCTGAGATTAAGAGCACTCCCCGAGAGTGCTCCTACTGTAATCTCAGCTCCTTACCTGTATAAAAGACACCTGGGAGCCAGAAATCTTTCTGACTGATAGGGGATCAAATACTTATTTCACTCAATAAAATGCAAATCAATGTAGAACTTTTCTGAAATGTGTTTTTCTGGATTTTTTTTGTTATTCTGTCTCTCACTGTTCAAATACACCTACCATTAAAATTACAAACTGATCATTTCTTTGTCAGTGAGCAAACGTACAAAATCAGCAGGGGATCAAATCATTTTTTCCCTCACGATAGATAGAGCGAGCCTTCCTGGACGCTTGAGTCGAGCACTGTGGCTTAACTAGATCCACAAAAAAGGATGTATGCATCTTTGTGCTCCTCAAAGCCTTGAATAGAAAAAATAGCTTGGGTCAGGACTCTTGATGCAAATTCAGGGACATACGTCCAGGTACGGGCTAACAGCTTGCTCAAGACGTTAATGAGAGATGTTGATGGTTCCACATACAGTTTATTAATTTCTTGGTGAAACATTAGACGGATGTAATGGATGTACACACAGTGAGGCACAAGGTGAATTAGTGGAATGGAAGGGCTTTGTTGGGCTTCAGCATTAGAAAATATCCAAGTGTTTGACACCACCCCTGGCTATCTGAAGTTAAAAAATAAATAAAAATAAAAAACAAGTAAATAAAAGCATGTCTGATTCTTTATTTATTAACTTTAATCAGTCCTGGTGCATGTAAAAATAATACAAAACTCTTTTTATCATTTTACCCTGTTATTCTTAGGTTTAGACCAGAGAAAAATTATAACTGTGCAGCTCTGTTCTTTGGTTTAATTTACATTTGACCTCTGTGGCAGTTTAATGTGAAATGAGTTTACCCACAAAGACCTCTCAGATCTCACAAACATCAGTTTGGACAATCTGTATTATGTTAAAATGTGCCAGTATGTGTAGTAAAGCAGTTTTAAACACAGCTTATTAATACTTTCACAGCTATTTAAATAAAATGGTAATTCAGTGCACTTGTACTCAACTTCTCTAAAGGGCTTTGATATGCTGGAGTCACCTGGGTCAGAAGAGGTATTTCAGAGGCCTAATGTTCCAAAATATTTCACATATAAAGTGCAAATGTTTGAGAAAGTCCAGTGTGGCTGGTCCCTGGGTGTGGCACAGGGCTGTCACAGCGCCCCCTGGAACTGTGTCAGAAATATAGCTGCACAGCTCATATTCACTTTCACGTATATGCATGAGACCCGGTATACATTTAGATCTCACTGAGCTTAATGACGTTCATCCACCTGTCTTGGGATCTGCTTAACAGGAAGTCAGTTATTTTGGGATGTTTGAAAAATGCACCCAATGGATTTTGATATACTCCTCCTAGGAGATTTATATGATTTTGACCAAACAGGGTCCAATATGATCTGAAGACATTGAGGATCTAAAATTGAGAAGGGATTCCTGATATCTCAAACGGTTCAGCCATGAGGAGCCCTTAAACTGATGGTGAATAAAAGGAAACAGGAAGTGGCTAATAACTTTGGTGTATATTGAGTGATTTACATCAAACTTCAACTGTATGTTAAGAGAAGAAAGCTGATCACATGGACATGACTACTGTGAGTCTCAGTCATAGCGCCACCAACTGGCAGCAGGAAGTGTGTCACTTTTAGAAATCTAATGTTTTGTCTCTTTCTTTCATGTGATTTGGTTGAAAATCATTCAGAATAATAGCAAGACATGGCTGATGTGAAACTGTGAAGGAATTTGTGATATTGTGAATGTTGTTGCTATGGTGAGGATTAAATAATGACATAATAGAAGAAAATTAATGTTCTTATATCTTAACAGTGGAAAGTCCTAATGTTTCAAAACATTTTACACAGACAGAACAACTGGTTGTGAGTAAGTTTGCTTAATTTCATGATTTTGTGATGCTCTAACGGCTCACAACAAATTTTTACATTCATCAGTCCATTGACTGGACATGGTTTTGGCCTGACTCCTGCAGTACTAGACGATGTCCACTAGAGGCTCTTTACCCTTTATTTTTATTTTTTTTAAAACATGGCTTAATGTTCACAATTTATATACACAGAGTCAACCAAAAAATGTATATATACTTCAGGAAAAGAAAAACAGTATGATGTATATTATGTTAGTATAAAATTAATAATATTATCATAATATCATCATAAGACAAATTCCTAGTACTGTAAAGTGCTCCTTGCTGACCCTTTGCTGTACCTGGCAATAAAACTTTTTCTGATTCTGATATATATATCAATCTATAATGTATAGCCATACATTTTGTAATAAAATATTTATACAAATATTTCTTTCTCTGGAATGTATATACATTTTTCTCTATATATACAGTATCTCACAAAAGTGAGTACACCCCTGACATTTTTGTAAATATTTTATTATATCTTTTCATGTGACAACACTGAAGAAATGACCCTCTGCTCCACTGTAAAGTAGTGAGTGTACAGCCTGTATAACAGTGTAAATTTACTGTCCCCTCAAAACAACTCAACACACAGACATTAATGTCTAAACCATTGGCAACAAAAGTGACTACACCCCTCAGTGGAAATGTCCAAATTGGGCCCAATTAGCCATTTACCCTCCCCGGTGTCATGTGACTCGTTAGTGTTACAAGGTCTCAGGTGTGAATGGGGGGCAGGTGTGTTAAATTTGGTGTTATCGCTCTCACACTCTCTCATACTGGTCACTGGAAGTTCAACATGGCACCTCATGGCAAAGAACTCTCTGAGGATCTGAAAAAATGAATTGTTGCTCTACATAAAGATGGCCTAGGCTATAAGAAGATTGCCAAGACCCTGAAACTGAGCTGTCAGTCCTGTGAGCCATGTCCTGTGGTCTGATGAGACCAAGATAAACTTATTTGGTTCAGATGGTGTCAAGCGTGTGTGGTGGCAACCAGGTGAGGAGTACAAGGACAAATGTGCCTTGCCTACGGTCAAGCATGGTGTTGGGAGTGTCATGGTCTGCTGCCGGCACTGGGGAGCTCCAGTTCATTGATGGAAACATGAATGCCAACATGTACTGTGACATACTGAAGCAGAGCATGACCCCCCCCTTCGGAGACTGGGCCACAGGGCAGTATTCCAACATGATAACGACCTCAAACACACCTCCAAGACGACCACTGCCTTGCTAAAGAAGCTGAGGGTAAAGGTGATGGACTGGCCAAGCATGTCTCCAGACCTAAACCCTAAGGTGGGGGAGCGCATGGTCTCTAACATCCACCAGCTCTGTGATGTCATCATGGAGGAGTGAAAGAGGACCTGGGCTGCTCTACACATCTCACTTTTTTAATGCATCATGAACTAGTGGAGATATATACACATCTAAATATTAAACACACAAGTAAATAAATAAATAAATAAGACATGTATTGTTTATACATGGGGGGGCTATGAGAGATAGATAGATAGATAGATAGATAGATAGATAGATAGATAGATAGATAGATAGATAGATAGATAGATCGATCTTTGACACCTTGGTCCACCCTGTCCATCAGTGTATCCTGCTTGTGTGTTTTACTGTGTTCAGTCACTTTCTCTAACAGGACTTCATCCTTAACCTTTGTGTCAGCTCGTATAGCGTCACCATGGAGACCAGGGACTACCGTTGGGAGGAAATGATTTGGAGTTCTGCAACATATTTTAGTCCGGACTCGGTTCTTTCTAAAGCAAAAAGGGTTTGCTGCCTCAGGTCCATGGCTAACACCAAAAACAGAATTGGTGCTTCCCTTGGCTCCTAAACAGCATGAGTGAGGGAGTGGTACAGCTCTTTGGTATCCTTCTCAATGTAATGAGTCCATAATATCTGTCTGAGGTTTAAACACATATGGTTCTGTAACTGCCTGATCATTTTTTACTTTTATTTTAATGAACTCTGTCAGGCTTGTATATTTCCAGGTTGCAACATTCACAACTACTAAAGTTAACAATTCAGTTCCTGCTGAAAGACTAGAAGACATGTTGCATTCAGGTATGCTTGTTAAATGGACCATCATCGTTCGGCTGGACGTTCTGCTGCCAAAAGTAAAGCTGTTGAACCCAAGCACTATATTTAAGTATGATTTGGGGATACATTTGCTGTGAGCAAATGCCCTTGAAAGTGAAGAAAATGTGATAGAAAACGTTATTAGATTTTTTATAATTACAGCAACACTGTGGTACGAGGGTGGGATGGTTCCTCAAGACCTCAGACCTGCTGTAATGAAAATTGCAGAAAAAGTGAAAAAGATGAAAAAAATGAAAAAGTGTTTCTGACAGCTTTTGAGTTAATTTAGTAGAAGATGTATAGAAAGGGAAAGGAAAGACTTATACCTCTTTATAGATACACAATTCATTTAGGAATTACTTTTATTTTGCCTTTAGATGCCTGAGGTGAATTCTAAGGAATAAGATGGCTACTTGGAGATACCAATAGATCTGTGAAAATCAATGTCAAACATTTTAAACACAAAATCACACAAACCTATAATTTAATTTATTTTAATTTCATTTACATTTCAATGTATTTTATGTGATTAATGTAGCAGGTGATGAATTATACTTTGTAGTATATATTTTTCTGCTTTGGCAGTGAGGGAGAGTGAGAGAGAGAGATAGAGCATTTAACTTACATGGCTGTAGAGAAGACAGGAGAGGATGGGAACAGAAAGAGACTTGTGTTTAGCACTGACTCAAAAATCATGGTCAGCAGACTGACCCTTTCTCTGGTCAGCATGATACCTCATGTAGAAGGGGTGGGGAACAGCTTGGCACTAAGCAGAGGGAGGGTTGAAGGCTTTATCGTATTATTTACATTACTATGATTACCATTTTATGATATTACCTTCATCTCGATTCATCACTTCAATGTGGAGATCCTTTCTTTTCTGCCATTGTGTTTCTGTTTTTCTGTTATATACGTAATATATGTCATATAATATATAATGTTATTTATTTTTCCACGTTTTAGTAAACCATTTAAAAGTTGTGAAATTCTTTAAAAATGATCTGTATATGAGTGAAACATTCTGTTTGTGTTTAAAGGAAAATTTTATACATATACTGACGACTAAAAATAATCAGAATGAGGCTGTAATAGGAACAAATATAAATATTTATTTAAGTAAAGCATATAATCATTATACAAATGAGTTTATTCATAAATAATTCTATTTATCTATATATTATCTATAGTAATAACTTATGGGAATAGGGGGAGAGGGATATGAACAGAGGGATTGATTAAAAAGGGATAGATTAATAAGGGAAGAATGATCTTAAGGGTTAAGCCCTTCTTCAGGTCCTGGGGTTCACTGTACAATCCTGTAAAAAAGAGAAGAGATTTTTAAAATATTAAGTTCATCAAAAATAGAAATAAAATGAATTCATACTTACATGTGGAGTCTGAGCAATGTAGGAAAAAGAAGTGAGAGAAAAGAACATGAAATGAAGCGGAAGAAAAGATGAAGTGGGTAAGGGGAAAGACATTGCTCAGAGCTCCTCCAAAATGTCCATCATCAGCTGGACGTGCAGCTTGAGGAGTCGCTGAACTGTGGTGGCTAAGGCTGCTGGGTCACTGTAGAGCTCCAGAGGCTGAGTGAACAGTACTTCAGCAAGCTCTGTAAGGTAATCCTATTGACAAATTACACACACATCCAACACAGTGTCACTGAGTTTAAGATACAATCCTGAGAATTTGTGTATGGTGGCATCAGAAGATATTCAACACTTACAATAAGCACTGTGAAGTACAGCTCTGCTGCAGGCTCCCACACGTCCACGTCCCACATGCTGAAGAACGCAAGCAGGCGCTCCAAGAATCCTCCCTTAAACTTTTGGAAAGAAAGACAAGCTTCATTAATGCCATGTCTTATCAGGTTCAAAAAATATGGAGAAAAGGAAAAGGAGATGAAATAGACCATGTTCTGAAACTCAAACATTGCTTAGAAATCTCCTGATAAGACACTTACTGGCTGAGGTTTTGAGCCATTTATACAGTAGCTGAAGAAAATCAGCTCAAAAAAAACATCCAGGAAGTTGTAGTGGTGGTCCTGCACAGAGGAGAAAAATTACAGAAATAAATTAGCTTTACATATTGGAGTCCTGTTTTCTATATTAGCAACATCTGTTATCTTTAAACATCTGTCATTTCACACAGGCGTTTATTAGCTTACACAGGAGCTGAGCTCTGCTTTAATCGATTCCTGATTGGAAGGCGTCCTCAGGAATCGAATCAGGGCCTCGTAGGCCAACTGCACACCAACTACTTCCTGTTAAAGCAACAACAAAATCTCTGTAACTCACTTTGGCTATGGCTGAGAAACTGAAATTATTTCCATCCCAAAAATGATACAGTCTTTCATCATTCTGAAGTCACCTGGTTGTTAGCTGCTGCCAGTCGCATGACGATCTTTTTTCCCACCGTGAACAAGAAGTTCTGGTTCTGGATGCTGGCAAGCAGAGTCTGAAAATAAGACAGCACACAATATAAAAGTTAAAGCAGAGTGGACTTTACCTGCACAGTAACAGCAGCTGAATAAATGGTTTTACTCACAGCAAACGCCTCACGGAGAGCGGGCACCTTCAGGCCGATTTCAGTCACCCCTCTGTCTGAAAGATGGCAGCTAAGAAAGAAGAGATGTAAATGCTTAGTGTATGTTAAACATACAATACACTGTTACATCATTAAACAGTGAAGAGGATCGTACCAAATAAAGGGCACCTCCAACTCCTCTGGGTTAAGGCGCTCCTCACTCTCCTGCAAGCCAAATCATTAAATCATTAAAACTCACACAGTACATTTTACAGTATCTGAATCAGGGGAATAGCAGCATATGTAGATACACATCAGGTCTGAAAGTCTGAATTACCTCACAGTCGTTGTAATTATAATCCCAAGTGGAGGTGAACATCTGCCCATCTTCAGCCACATACAGCATAGTGCAGGTTACCGTTGTAATGGTTTGCTGTTGAATAAAAATAATATTGACACTGAAGACAAATAAAAGCACAAGAGACAAAATTCTAAAAGCTTCTAACTACAAGATACACTTCATGACAGTGCAATAAATTTACCACAAAATAATGTGGCACGACGAATGATGTCTCCATTCGGTTACAGGAGATGAACTCTGTAACCCTCCCAGATTCAGACTTAAGAGAACAAATTAAAGTGAACACAATTAGTCACTGCAATTAACAAAAGTTTTGTGAGGCCACAACGAATAATCCCTTACCTGTATGCCAGTGAAACAGTCCTCTATGGAGCTTTCATAAGGGAATCCCTGCAAATGACAAAAAGCTGAAACTCAAGATCTATTTCACAAACGTGAGTCTAATAATCATCACGGTCAATTCTCTTCCTCAGAGTAATTAAGTCTGTGATTACCATGTGATTCAAGCTGCTCGTCTTGGTGGTTTTAAACCAACAAAGACGGCTCTGTGGGCCCCTTATCATCCCCAGGTAGTATGTCCTGATTTCCACTGACTGGAAATAGAGAAACAAAACTAAACATTAGAACTTGTAAAGAAGGGTGTTTGTGTGTTTGTATCTCAGCTGCTGCACTGTAGAATACCTTAAACTGGGAGATGGAGGGGTCTGCAGAGAGGAACTGTATATTTCGGCAGGCGCCGATCAGCTCGCCAGCATCGAGCGGCTGTGAAAAATAGAGCAGGAAGATCGTGAGTGCTTCTGATCACAGCAGTTTCATACTAATATTCTGTCACTTACAGTAAAAACAACCTTGTAAAATCCAGTGATCAGCTTTAGTAAATAAATGGAAGCTTTGGTTACCAGAAAAACAGGTGAAGGGTCTTGGTGTTCTTCGGTCGGCAGCAGCTGGATGTTCGGCTCAACAAACTTTAAACACACAAACACAATTAGTCACTGCAGTTAACAACATTTTGTGATGCCACAATGAATAATCCCTTACCTGAATGCCAGTGAAAATCTCCTCATCACTGGTATAATAAGGGAATCCCTGCAAATGACAATTAGATGAAACTCAAGATCTACAACCACATTTCACAAAAGTGCTCTTCTAAAAATCAGGTCAGTTCAAAAATGTCCATTCTCTTCATCAGAGTAATAAAGACTGTGATTACCTCGCGAGTCAAGCAGTGTGTCTCTGCGGTTTCAAACCAGCAGAGCCGACTCTCTGGACCCCTCATCATTCCAGTGATGTCTCTGCTAATGTCCACTGGCTAGAAATAGAGAAAGAAAACTTAACATTAGATCTTGTAAAGAAGGGTGTTTGTGTGTTTGTATCTCAGTTACAGCAGTGTAGAATACCTGGGAGAGGGAGGAGACTGCAGACACGCACTGGACATCACGGCAGGCACTGTCCGGCTCATCAGCATCGAACGGCTGTGAAAAGTAGAGCATGAAGATCATAAGTGCTTCTTATCATAGCAGATTTATACTAACATTCTTTACAGTAAAAACAACCCTGTAAAATCCACTGATTGGCTTTAGGAAATAAATGAAGGATTTTCTTACCAGAATGACAGCTGAAGGTTCGACGTGTGGTTCGGTGGGCAGCAGCCGCTGGATTGGCCCAATGACCTTAACACACACACACACACACTTAGACAAAACTGGCCTGTATGTTTTAAATGAAGTTAAAATATTACTATTTAACTGACACATACCTGGAGGACAGAGGGAGGATCTACTGATTCCTCCAGCACATCCACAGGCTCTGCAATAGATTACTTTTCTGTGACTCAGAATTATGACTCTTCAATTACACAATATCAAACTTTCTTATTAATACAGAAAACTTAATAAACCAGTGAGTTTGATAATTAGTTAACTTGTGAGGAAACAGAAAAATTGTAGCAGTCAGACTGTGTAAATTCACTGTACATGTGACCTGATTAAACTCTCTAAAACCTCCTGCCCCTGTCCACCACCCAAATCTATAAAAAATATTATTACTGTATAATCATTAAAACCTTTATACTCACTATGATATTGTGTAAATGAAATGATTAGTGAAGTTCTCTAGGTAGATAACATACACCGCTCAGCCATAACTTTATGACCACCTGCCGAAAATTTTTTTGGTCCCCCTCTTGCTGCCAAAACAGCCCTGACCTGTCGAGGCATGGACTCCACTAGATCCCTGAAGGTGTGCTGTGGTATCTGGCACCAAGATGTTAGCAGCAGATCCTTTAAGTCCTGTAAGTTGTGAGGTGAGGCCTCCATGGATCGGACTTGTTTGTCCAGCACATACCACAGATGCTGGATTGGACTGAGATCTGGGGAATTTGGAGACCAAGTCAACACCTCAAACTCTTTGTTGTACTCATCAAACCATTCCTGATCCATTTTTGCTTTGTGGCATGGTGCATTATCCTGCTGAAAGAGGCCACAGCCATCAGGGAATACTGTTTCCATGAAAGGATGTAGATGGCCTACAACAATGCTTAGGTAGGTGGTACGTATCAAAGTAACATCCTCATGGAGGGCAGGACACAAGGTTTCCCAGCAGAACATTGCACAAAGCATGACACTGCCTCCGTCGGCTTGCCTTCTTCCCATAGTGCATCCTGGTGCCATGTGTTCCCCTGCTAAGTGATGAACATGGACCCGGCCATCCACGTGATGTAAAATAAAACATGATTCATCAGACCAGGCCACCTTCTTCCATTGCTCTGTGGTCCAGTTCTGATGCTCATGTGCCCATTGTCGGTGCTTTCGGTGGTGCACAGGGGTCAGCATGAGCGCCCTGACTGGTCTTCGGCTATGCAGACCCATACGTAACAAACCGTTATTTACCGTGTATTCTGACACCTTTCTATCAGAACCAGCATTAACTTCTTCAGCAATTTGAGAAACAGTAGCTCATCTTTTGGATCGGACCACATGGGCCAGCCTTCGCTCCCCACGTGCATCCATGACCCTGTCACCGGTTCACCACTGTTCCTTCCTTGGACCACTTTTGATAGATACTGACCACTGCAGACCAGGAACACCCCACAAGAGCTGCAGTTTTGGAGATGCTCTGATCCAGTCGTGAGCTATCACCATTTGTCAAACTCCTTCAAATCCTTATGCTTGTCCATTTTTCCTGCTTCTAACATCAACTTTGAGGATGAAATGTTCACCTGCTGCCTAATATATCCCACCCACTAACAGGTGCCATGATGAGGAGATCATCAGTGTTATTCACGGCACCTCTCAGTGGTCATAATGTTATGGCTGATCGGTGTACATCTGTAACCATGCCCTTTAGTGCGAGAGCTGATTAATCAGTAGTCTAAGCATGATTTAGTGTAAAACCAGTAGTCAGTGTTGTTAAATGTGACTTTTTAATGGGGATGAACAGAATATTGTGGAAATAAATTAAATTCTCATTGGTCAAGCTCATCGACTCGTTCAGGATTTTAGTGTGTAATGTAAAACAACAGCCAAGTTCGCTAGCAGCTTAACTAACATTAGGCAAAACATTATATTTATATTATATTTACCGATAAATTGTGTACTAATTACAACAAATAGACATGTAGATATAATTTGTCCAACTATTACAGAGTAATTTAAATCGGTAAAACTCGGCTAAAGTCCGCTAGCGCGCTAGCTAGCGAATCACAAGGCTAATCATGATTTAGTGTAAAACCAGTAGTCAGGGTTGTTAAAAGTGACCTACTAACAGGGTAAATATTTCATTGTGGAAATAAAATAAATTCCTGACCAGGCTTAAGGATATTATTGTGTCATTTAAACCAGTAGCCGAGTTCGCTAGCACGATAACTAGCATGAGGCTAATTGTTAGCAGTAGATGAGGTGGCTTGTTAGCTACATAACACTAGACTGTAACACTGTACCTTCTACTGGATTTATTGTAAAATCAGTGAGACATTAAAGTCACGAGGTAGGATAAAGATCCTCCTACCTTGAGGAAGCTCAGTGTGGTCAGGAGGAGCTCTGTCTCTCTGGAGGATGCGGTAAATGCAGTAACCCGCACCGGCAGAGAGAGTGACCAGACCCGCAGCACAGGCGATCTCACCCAGGGTCCAGCTCTTCAGGTGCCGCAGAAATCCTCGGAAGTCCATCGCTGTGTCAGAAGTCCTTCGTCGGGAGTCGCTGTTCGTCGAGTATAGATGTAGAGATGAGTTTGTAGAGACGATGTTTATCCGTATCCAAGCAGTAATCCAAATGCAGTGTGATCGTTTAAAACTATTCGACGCGTTATCACCATGGAGACAGTTTAACCACAAACAACTTTAAGAAGCGAACGCGCATGCGCACCTCTAAACCGCACACATTCCTGCAGCTCGAGACCCCACGTGGGATTGTCTGAGATACGGATTGGAGTCACGCAGATTATTATTATTATTATTATTATTATTATTATTATTATTATTATTATTATTATTATATGGTGGTTATCATTATTAATTATTATAATTATAAAATCATCACTATTATTATATTGTTCTTATTGTTAACACATACACTTTAATACACTTATTTACTTACACTTATATATCAATATATACTTACTTAGATGGTTCCTTATAGACTGTTGTTGCTCTAACTGTGTGAAGAGCTTTGTAAAGATGAACACAGTACTCATAAATGCATGTCACTAACTGTAAGAGAAATTGTAAAACAAATCCAACAATCCCTTTGCTCCATCTGCTGGAGAATCGATGAGATGACATTAAGAAATCTGGGGCAATTTTTCTAAACGTTTTCTGTTATCAAGTAAATCTTTTAGGACAGCACACTGGGACTCTCTCAAACACCCAGGACGTCCTTATCTCTTAATTACTATTCTGTGAGATAAAGTAACAAGTATTTACTATTCATTTTGTACTTGTCTCATAAACATTACACCATCACTCATCTGTAACAACAGTAGGTCATTTCATCTGTCAGTCTGTGACAGCAAAGAATTAGTGTCTGTAATGACCTTAGGAACTACACTGACCTAATAGTTCCTCATGGGCCATTGATTGCTGTTGTAGAAAGGACATTAATCAGTTACAGTTACGTTATTTACTGTTTAGTGTCACCCAAATGAGGATGGGTTCCCTTCTGAGCCTGGTTCCTCTCAAGGTTTCTTCCTTATTCCATCCCAGGGAGTTTCTCCTTGTCACCGTCGCCACATGCTTGCTCATTAGGGATAAAATAGGGATAAAATAGTTTAATAATTAAATTTATTAATTTATTCTTATTTCTAGTTATTTAGTTATTTTTCATTTTGATTTTTCCCCTCCCCTTTCTCTGTTTTTCTTTTCTCAAGCTGCTTTGAGACAATCTTCATTGTAAAAGGCGTTATAGAAAATAAATTGAATTGAATTGAATTATTGACAGGAACTATATGAATAGTGAAGTGACTAATTAATGTACAGATATGAGATTTAAACACTCTCCTTTTTCCTACTTAGATAAATGTTCAGATATAAACTGACTTATGAAATAATCCCCATCCCTATATCTCCCTGTTGTCAGAAAAAGGATATATAAATGATAGTTTGATAGAGGGGTCATGGCTGGTTCCTCAGGTACTTTCCTCCCTGACAAGGCATGTTTTACCAGCTGACCCTCGACTGACCTAACAGGTCATATGTGTAGACACACCTGGGCTGAGGTTAACGTGTTCACCATCTCGGAGCATGACGTGAGGAGGACATTCAGGAGAGTGAACACGAGGAAGGCAGCAGGACCAGATGGCATCACAGGTCGGGTTCTGAAAGCGTGCGCTGACCAGCTAGCACTGGTGTTCACAGAGATCTTCAACCTCTCCCTGAAATAGTCTACAGTCCCCTCATGCTTCAAACAGTCCACCATTGTTCCTGTCCCGAAGAAACCCTAGCCCACCTGCCTCAACGACTACCGCCCTGTAGCCCTGACTTCAGTAGTGATGAAGTGCTTTGAAAGACTGGTCAGAGACTTCATCACTGCTTCACTACCAGACACACTGGATCCGCTACAGTTTGCGTACAGGCAAAACCGCTCCACTGAGGACGCCATTTCACACCTCCTTCACACAACAACAAGCCACCTGGACTGCAGAAAAGGGAATTATGTAAAAATGCTGTTTGTGGACTACAGTTCAGCGTTCAACACCATCATTTTTTCCACGCTCACCTCTAAGTTGGAGGTCCTAGGTCTCAGCACACCCCTGTGCCAGTGGATTTCCAACTTCCTGATGGAGAGACCACAAGCCGTACGGATGGGCAAACACACCTCATCCTCCATCACCCTCAGCACTGGAGCTCCTCAAGGTTGTGTTCTGAGCCCCCTGCTCTACTCACTCTACACTTATGACTGTATGGCCACTTCCAACTCCACCACCATCATTAAGTTTGCTGATGACACTGTTGTGTTGGGCCTGATCTCAAACAACGACGAGACGGCCTACCTACGGTAGATTAAAAACCTGGAGAGCTGGTGCCAGGTGAACAACCTACTCCTGAACATCAGCAAGACTAAGGAGTTAATAGTGGACTTCAGTACAAAGCAGGAGCGGTCATACCAACCGACCACGATCAGCGGAACCCCAGTGGAGAGAGTGGACAGCTTCGCAGGACTTGACTTGGTCCTGTCATACCAACACCCTGGTGAAGAAGGCCCGGCAGCGTCTATACCACCTGAGACGCTTTAGGGACTTTAAACTTCCCTCTCAGGTGCTAAAGACTTTTTACACCTGCACCATTGAGAGCGTCCTGACGGGTAGCATCACTTCCTGGTTCGGGAACAGCACCATGCAGGACAGGCGAGCCCTCCAGAGAGTGGTGCGTTCAGCTGAACGTACCATCCACACCGAGCTCCCTGACCTGCAGGACATCTACAGCAAGCGGTGCCGGATCAGAGCCAGGAAGATTGTGAAGGACCTCAGCCGTCCCAACAATGGACTCTTTTCTCTGTTGCGTTCAGGGAAGCGCTTCCGCTCCATGAAGGCAAACACAGAGAGAATGAGGAGGAGCTTCTTCCCGCAGGCCATTCACCTGATATGAACCTAGAACCTGATATGGATACGGGGACTCTGCTTTTTTTCATCACTTTTCATCACTTTGCACAAACTGACACTTTAACACTGGACTGGCACAAGTCACTTTATACAATTATTCCAGCACATGGACACTTTAATGATAAACACTGGATCACCTCAATATATGCCATATACACATACATCTCTTCATGTTCATGTCTGCATTTATGTGTATATATGTATATATACCACTTTGTATATACCATATGTATATATATATCTACTTGCACCTATATTTTCATATTCTTACACCTATATTTTCATATTTTTACACCTATTTTCATATTTTATTTTTTATTTATATTATATTTTTATTTACACCTATATTTTCATATTTTATTTTATCTTTATTTATCTATATCTTATTTTACTTTATTTTATATTTTCTATTTTTACACTTTTAAGATACTCTAGTTTTATTTTTATCTTTATTTTTTATGGATCTCTTTCTAACATACTTTTTATAAATGTTTACATGCCGGACAGTCGTGAAAAAACATTTCCCTGCATGTCGTACTGTGTATGTAAATGTATGTGACAAATAAAATTTGAATTTGTTGTTGATAGAAGCAGCAGAAGATCATTTCCTATCACTCAGTGTTCAGTGAAAGCATGTGTGGTTGATGTGTGTTACCTGCAGTGTATCACAAATACAACAAAAGCTCTAAAGGTAGAAACAGATCTGTTATAACTCATTGTACGTGTGCTAACCTGATCTGTCGGCTTTCCTTTACAGTCCTGACGTCCTTCAGTAATCCCGTTCTCTCCACATGTTCCTGCTGAAGAGAAAACCCCTCAGAAATCACACCTCTAGTGGTAACAACAACATTTTACTTTCTGAAGTGATCAAGTAAGGTGTGGAGGCTGCTGTTTGATTTTTACTCAAATTTTTACTTAATTTTACTCCGGTAAAAGCAAAAGTCCTCAATTTGAATTTCTACTTGAGTTATAGTACAAAAGTTCTTGTATCCAAATATACTTAAGTCAAAAATAGTACTGCATTTATCCTAGCTCTAATGTTGTCATTTTTTGTAATTAACTATTCATTTTATGTGAGAAGAATCTGTCACCTTACTCACATATGCCTTTTAACACAAGGTCTGAGAAATGATCATGATACAGATGTCAGTTAACATTATTCTGAACAGTCATGACACACAAGGGGAACATGGAGGCTGGAAAATAGCAGGACTTGAGATCAGTTAGGATTTCCTGTAAAGATTTATGTTATACTTAAGATAGTAACAAATTAAAACCTGATAAAACACTTTACCATGTAGATGTATGGCACATTTGTGTGTGTGTGTGTGTGTCAGTGTTCACAGGGCACAGGTATTTGTGCATGGACTCTACACAAGAAAAAAGACCCTTATAATATAAAGACATGCTCTATAGCTTGTAAATTGTTTCCTACATAAAGTGCTTAAAAATAAAAATATAAACATCACAGCAGAAGAAAATATGAAGTACTACAGCGGGACAGTCTGACTTGGTCACTCATACAGAATAAGTAATGTGTGCTGGACACTCCTGTGTCTGGGGAATCAGTTTTAAACAAATGACCAGCGAGGATCTAAGCAGATTGACTTTAACAGAAACTTGCTGCTCTACAGATTCAGAGGAAAAAAGTTCAGATTCAGCTCAGTCAATATTTCAGTATTCAGTAACTAATGCTTTGGTGTGTGATGGACAATTACAGTATTTGTGCAGTAATCTTATTCTGCTTTACATAAAAAAATATGAAAAATAAATTTTACTTGGTGACTGGTCAAATATCAACAATAACAGTTGATCAATATGGGTTATGCTGTATAACATCAGTAATGTTAATATAGACTGATGATAGTTACTGATTACGTTAGCTTACTTGGCTAACTAAAGCGTAAGGACAGGACATAATTAAGATAATGACAGATTTATTCAGATTTATTCACATACACAAGAAAATCCTTCAAAGCTACGAGCTAACATGAGATTCATATTAAAGAAAATGGCCATTATGATTATCACAGGACGCTCACCTCTACATGATTTCACAAAATATGATTCTTGGATTCTTGTAAGATGAAATCCTATGTTATTGAGGCAGAGCAGGAATCTGAATATGAAAGACTTTCTTCTGTTCTACAGCTTAAAACAAATCCTGCAGGTCAGACCACGGGTCAGGGTGGCAGGAGGAGGTCAGGGTTTTCTTCCATCATAAGCTACAGTATTTCAGGCTGTGACACTGCAGTTTTAATGTTCTACTGAACTGTTTGCACTCGCTGCATTTAATGAAACCAAAAATAAATAAATGTTATGTTGGTTCAATAATAATATGAGCTCTGTAGCTCGGTTTGCTGTGCTGTAATTGGACAATTTTTTAGTACTAAAGTAGTACTAAGTACAGTTTTAAGTATTGAGAGATGTGGGATAATGTAGAGGAGTAGAAAGTATGATATGTTACTTCAAAATATAGTGGAGTGAAAGTAAAAAGTCTTAAAAAAAATGTTATACTTTAATAAAGTACAGCAACTGGAAAAAGATTCTTAAATACAATAACCAATTACATTTACTTTAATACTGCATTTACTTCTGTAATATTAAGACCACCCCCTTTCTTTAAAAAAAGGACCGTAATGAGACCAATTGTAATTCTTTATTTACAGCATGGCTGAACATTTCTTTTATAAGGGCATTCTTTTTTTAACAAATAAGATTTAACTAAAGGCTTATTACATTTTAATTACATTTGCTGTGTATGTAAACAGGAAATCACAAGATTGTTCTTCCTGATGTGCCGGAACATTGAAAACGTAGACATGACGTGACTTCTGGTGGTCAAAAGTAATTATTGCAGTCATTTATTTGAAGCTGTTCGTAGCTTTAACCTTTTATAATTCTGAGATGCATTCACTGTGATCTGCTGATAAAATTCTGTGCTTCAATGTTTTTATGCACAAAAATAGAAAATATTATGGTTGTGATTGTGCTACATTACAATTTTCAAATATCCTTCTTCATTGTTGTCATTTTATTTGCCATATAAGTAACAAACAAGCTACAAACAACTACAAATGTATTGCTTAAACATACATTTCATGCTAATATCCTAATAAAGTTGTGACCATGCATGGTTTTGATTTACACAAGTATTCCATGTGTCCACCACAAAGCAAAACCAAAGAAAAGTTTAATAGATCTAATATCATTTTAGAAGTATTATACAAACAAAAAAATCCATCCACCCATCTTCTGTAAACCATATCCTACACAAAGGGAACTCGGGGGACACCCTGGATGGGCTACCAACATAGAGAAATCTGCACACCCATTTACACACAAAATACATTTTAAAGATGTTCATCAGCCTACAATGCATGTCTTTGGACCTTAAAGAGACCAAAAAAGCACAGGGAGAAGATTCTAACTTCTCATACACACAGGGCAGGGGAGAGAATCAAACCCTGAACCCCAGAGGAGCAAGTTGAACATGAACTAAATCAGACCTGGTGAGATGTCTGGAAAAAAGCTGATTGTGTGAAAAACAGGATCCCTAAAAATCCTTAAACATTGTATATGGAACCCATTTCAGCAGCAGTAAGAGTGACTTTATAAAACTTAATTAGTTAAAAAAGTCACTTGTGCCAAAATATACCCGCTCTCAGCTGAATAACACAGGCAGCAGTTTTGACACTGCCTGATTTCTACGTCTGAAACACTTTTATTTAAACCTGTGATTTGATCACAAATAGCTAACATTTAGATAATAATAATTGTGTTTAAATAGTGATAATGTTGTTGTTTTTCTTTCAGCTGCTCCCTATTGGAGGTTACCACAGCAGATCATCTGGTCCATATATTTGATGCCCTTCCTGATTCAACCCTCCCATTTCATCTGGACACTGAGAGTTAATCCCTCAGTGTCTGGGTTAGTGCCCTACACAGGAATTAAACCCGGGCTGCAGGAATGAGAGCATGGGATCCTGCAGCTTTACCACCAGGGGACTAAATACTACTACTACTACTACTACTACTACTACTAATAATAATAATAATAATAATGATAATAATAATAGAGTCTGATGTAATGCATGAGGTACAACCACAGGACTGGTTCACATCAGCGGTCCTGCACTGTGTCTGTTCTCAGCACTTGTTCTCACAGTGAAGCAGGTTGTACAATTCATCAGCATGAAGATAACTTCACACAATAATATCAGCTATACAGACATTATCAAGCATCAGCCAGGTCACTGTGTACAGAGACAACTAATGTAGAGGACGTTGTAGCATTGTACCATGCAGAAAGAACACTGTGTAATACTCCACACTCAACAAGACCACTGTCACAAACCCTTTAACTAACTATAAGTGTGTTTTACAAAAACTCATTTTGAAATCCACATTCAGTCCAGACGACTTTCCCACGACAGTCACAAACAAACAACTTCTACAGCAGTCGTCTTACACAAAACAGGGTGATGAACTTTCATTTTTCTTCTTTTTCTTTTTTCTAAGAAAAAGAAGAAAAAAGAAGAAATTTTTTTTAAATGTAGACTCAAAATATTATTTCTGAGATTATTCATCAGCACACATATGATTAAATCTGTTTTTTATGGCTAGAAAAAAAATCACAGTAAAATAAACCGAACCGATATCATGAATCCTGTGCTTATCATGGTATGTTTTTAATCTACTGTATGATTTCAGCATTATTCTATATATTTACTGCAGATTAGTTTGTTACAATGCTGGCGTATTCGGTTTTCTCTCCAGCGTTGATCTGGACCCGAGCTGCTCCGGCTGTGTGAATGTGGCTTACAGTAGAGTAAGTAACATCAGGTACAGTCTGTGAAAGACAGAAGAGGAAAATTATTCATATAACACTTCTGTCACTTCTACTGTTGACTTTAAGAAGCAAGTAAAATCCTGTAAAGACGACAAATCTCTAAATCTGACTTCTTTCTTTACACCATGTGTTGTTCTGAACATTTAAGACTTAAAGATGTCACATGATAATAAAAATCCAGCTGAATCCAGACCTGTGTGTACACTAACCTGATCCTTCTGCTTTGGACGTCCTTCAGTAATCACCTTCTTTCCACATCTTCCTCCTAATGAGAAAAGACCTCAGAAATCACACCTCTAGTGGGAACTACAGACTTTCACTATTTGAAGTAATCAGGTGAAGTGTGGAGGCTGCTGTTCTGCTTCAGCTCACATACATGAACACTGAGTGATGCAAAGAGCCACAGTTTAAACTTTATTTTACAGTGAAACTACTTACTGAATTACTGACTGACTTATTTATTTTCAAAATCTGTTGTGTGTGTGTGTGTGTGTGTGTGTGTGTATTTGTGCATTTGTGTTGTACCTTTGCATCTCCAACAAATAAATGCCACTACACCGACTATCACCGACAGAAAAGCTGCCGCAATGCCGAACACTGTGTAATAAAACACACCAAAAATATTAATAAATCTAATAATACTGGTTTCTATTTTCATTTCTGATGAAAAGTTTTGGCACCCAGAGGGAGGCTGCTATGAGTTTCTTGTTCATCTTGTTCCAGTGTTGTTGAGGATGATGAAGGTGAAGAGGTTTTTGGTGTGATTTGAGGCTGTTCTGATTGAGGTCTTCTGTGTGTTTTCATTGAGAGAGCTGAAGTTGCTTTGCTTTCTATAAAAAAGACAAAATGTATTACTAATAATTTTTATCACTGT
Organism: Hemibagrus wyckioides; assembly: GCF_019097595.1. Lineage (NCBI taxonomy): Eukaryota > Metazoa > Chordata > Actinopteri > Siluriformes > Bagridae > Hemibagrus > Hemibagrus wyckioides. Next base: position 45,917,102 of record NC_080715.1, read on the forward strand.
TATATGTGATATGGCACATGACACTGGAGTAAAACATGCTGTTTACCTTGTTCCAGTGTTGTTGAGGATGATGAAGGTGGAGAGTTTGTTGTTTTACTTGGAGGCTGTTCTGATGGAGGTCTTCTGTCTGTTTTCCCCGAGTGTGTTGAAGTTTCTCTTCTTCCTACTGAAAAGACAAAACATATTAAATCTAAAGTCTGTTTTTAATCACTGTTAGTAATATGACACATGACACTCATGCTCAGTCATTAATGAAACAATGTCTGTAATACCTTCTTTAAAATAAAATGGTAACAATTAGAGGCATGTTAATGAAGATAAATGACACCTACATAAACAAAAACTTGAACATACATGAGTATTTATAAAGTGCTATAAGTGTAATCTGAGGTAAAGTCTGCATTTCTTGTTAATGTCAAGTTGATAAAAGAAATAATATAGATATATAGATTTCTATATATTATTTCTCTGACTGTACATTAGAATGAGACTGATTTTAATTTAACATCATATAAATTCTATGAATTAGATATAAATATAAAAATAGATTAAACAACATGACACTGACACCTTTTGAAGCTGTTATTAATGTTTATGTAGGCTTATGTCAGCTGTAATGAAGGTGTGTTCTGAAGGCTGTGCTCTCTGGTGATGATAATCAGACAGAAATCACATGACACAAAGGTGGTTCTGTGTTGTTACCCTGCTCCTGCTCTGACCTGCTCACCAAATAGGAGTCATTATAATGTGTCACACTGTGACTTATACACTGAACAAAATTATAAACGCAACACTTTTGTTTTTGCTCCATTTTTCATGAGCTGAACTCAAAGATCTAAGACTTCTTCTATGTACACAAAAGGCCTATTTCTCTCAAATATTCTTCACAAATCTGTCTAAATCTGTGTTAGTGAACACTTCTCCTTTCCTGAGATAATCCATCCACCTCACAGGGGTGGCATATCAAGATGCTGATTAGAGAGCATGATTGTTGCACAGGTGTGTCTTAGACTGGCCACAAGGCTACTCTAAAATGTGCAGTTGTACTGTATTGGGGGGGTCGGGGGGGGGGGGTCTGGGGGGGTTGGGGGGTCCGAAAACTAGTCAGTATCTTGTGTGACCACCATTTGCCTCACGCAGTGCCTCACGCATCTCCTCATAGAGTTGATCAGGTTGTTGATTGTGGCCTGTGGAATGTTGGTCCACTCCTCTTCAATGGCTGTGTGAAGTTGCTGGATCTTGGCAGGAACTGGAACACACTGTCATATACGCCGATCCAGAGCATCCCAAACATGCTCAATGGGTGACATGTCCGGTGAGTATGCTGGCCATGCAAGAACTGGGATGTTTTCAGCTTCCAGGAATTGTGTACAGATCCTTGCAACATGGGGCCGTGCATTATCATGCTGCAACATGAGGTGATGGTCGTGGATGAATGGCACAACATTGGGCCTCAGGATCTCGTCACGGTATCTCTGTGCCTTCAAAATGCCATCAATAAAATGAACCTGTGTTCGTTGTCCATAACATACGCCTGCCCATACCATAACCCCACCGCCACCATGGGCCACTCGATCCACAACGTTGACATCAGCAAACCTCTCACCCACACGGCGCCATACACGCTGTCTGCCATCTGCCCTGTACAGTGAAAACCGGGATTCATCCGTGAAGAGAACACCTCTCCAAAGTGCCAGACGCCATCAAATGTGAGCATTTGCCCACTCAAGTCGGTTACGACGATGAACTGCAGTCAGGCTGAGACCCCGATGAGGACAACGAGCATGCAGATGAGCTTCCCTGAGACGGTTTCTGACAGTTTGTGCAGAAATTCTTTGGTTATGCAAACCGATTGTTGCAGCAGCTGTCCGGGTGGCGGATCTCAGACGATCTTGGAGGTGAAGATGCTGGATGTGGAGGTCCTGGGCTGGTGTGGTTACACATGGTCTGCGGGTTGTGAGGCTGGTTGGATGTACTGCCAAATTCTCTGAAACGCCTTTGGAGACGGCTTATGGTAGAGAAATTAACATTCAATTCACGGGCAACAGCTCTGGTGGACATTCCTGCAGTCATCATGCCAATTGCACGCTCCCTCAAAACTTGCGACATCTGTGGCATTGTGCTGTGTGATAAAACTGCACATTTTAGAGTGGCCTTTTATTGTGGCCAGTCTAAGACACACCTGTGCAATAATCATGCTCTCTAATCAGCATCTTGATATGCCATACCTGTGAGGTGGATGGATTATCTCGGGAAAGGAGAAGTGCTAACTAACACAGATTTAGACAGATTTGTGAACAATGTATGAGAGAAATAGGCCTTTTGTGTACATAGAAGAAGTCTTAGATCTTTGAGTTCAGCTCATGAAAAATGGGGGCAAAAACAAAAGTGTTGCGTTTATAATTTTGTTCAGTGTAGATTAAAACCCTCAGTTATGGTAAATTTAGTAGACAGTTTTGTTACATACGTGACTATAATTTATTTAAAGTCTTATCAGGTCGGCTTTCACACTAAATATCAACTTTTATTGTGTATTTAAATGTGTTACCTTCAACATTAATCCTGATGTCTCTGTATTCCCAGAATCCAGTGCTGCACCTGTAGTCTCCCTGATCCTCTTCTCTCAGGTCAGATATGAACAGAGACAGATTACCAGGAGAAATGTTATTAAACAGCTGAAGTCTGCCACGGTAGTGTTCATCATTTAACACGTCAGTCAGAGATCCTGTTCTGTAGGTCATCCAGGTGAATGTCTGAGGTTTGGTGTTCAGGTCAGAGCAGGAGCAGGGTAACAGAACTGAACCTCCTGGGTGTCCATTAAACACCTGATAATTATCACCAGAGAGATCACAGCCTACAGAAACAAACATACAAGAACTCAGAATCTACTGAATACTATATGAAGTACAAAGATCAGGACTGAAGCATGGACCCTGGAGCTGTGAGGAGATGATGATACCCACTGCATGGTGAAAAGTCCATGTGAAATATAAGCTGTAGACACAGAGTTTTTTTGGAAGTTGAGTTTAACTGAGAAAAGTATTCATGATATTTGAAAGCTGAGGTTATTCAATCCTTTTTGTATCAAAGCAGTGAAAAGTGATACACAGTTCAGTTCACATAGACCTCTGTTGTGTTCACTGTGTGAAAAGATTTAAAAAAGTGAACACAGTGTTGATAAATGGATGTAACCAAAATAAAATGTAAATAAGGCACAGTGTAGGAAGTGAAGCTGGAGGTCACTGAACCTTCACTGATAAATAAAGTTAAAACATTACTTAAGGAACTTCTTCATAGGGCTACATGACACCTAAATAAACCTTTCATAATAACTGACATGAACCTAAATCAATATTTATAAAGACATGGATTTAAAAAGTCTTCCTAATGTATCAGCTGATGTACAGACTGTGTTTATCAATGTTAATGTTAAACTGGTATAAACACCTAGTCTAGTGTCTTATGGAGATTTTCTTTGACTGTAAATTAGAGTTTGGTTTTAATGTTTCATGTCATATTAAATTTTATTCTGATTTATCAGATATTAATATAAAAACTGACTCAACAAGCTCAGAGTGACATCTAATGAAGGCTTTATTACTGTTTATGTAGTCATATGTCAGCTGATATGAAGGGTGTCAGCTCTATAGCTCTATAAACACTACAGTGTTATGAGAATAAATCATAGATTAGACTAAAAAATAACAAACTAATCCAACTTGATACTGATGTGTCACTATATGACTCCTAGATTAATTCCCCTTTAGTTATAGTAAATGGAGACATTTTTTTTACATATGTGACTATAATTCATTTGAAGACTTATCAAATCTGCTTTCACATTGAATACTAACTATTATTGTGTATTTAAATTCTTTACCTTTAACATAAATTGTGATGTCTCTGAGTCCCTTCTCAGTGCTGCACCTGTAGACTCCCTGATCCTCTTCTCTCAGGTCAGATATGAACAGAGACAGATTACCAGGAGAAATGTTATTAAACAGCTGAAGTCTGCCACGGTAGTGTTCATCATTTAACACGTCAGTCGAAGGTCCTGTTCTGAAGGTCATCCAGGTGAATGTCTGAGGTTTGGTGTTCAGGTCAGAGCAGGAGCAGGGTAACAGAACTGAATCTCCTTGGTGTTGGGTGATTTCTACCAGGTCATTATCACCAGAGAGATCACAGCCTACAGAAACAAACACACAAAAACTCAGAATCTACTGAATACTATATGAAGTATGAGAAAATAATTATGTTTCAGCGGGGGTTGCACGTGAGCTCGGCGAAGATGGCTGCATAGTGTGAGAGCTCTCCACAACTTCGCTCAAAAACAACCCCTAACTTTTATAAACCTGGTTGTCAACTTGGGCTTGATTATGTCTAAACCCCTGTCGGTGAAGGAATGTGATATTTTTACGAAAGCGTGCAAGACAAGCACAAGAAGTAGCACAAAAGCAGAATCACCGACTGAGAGAGTGAAGGCTGGTAGCATGGCGGAATTAGGCGAGGTGCTAACTGAATTAAAAGTGCTTCGTTCCGAATTCGGTTCAAAGTTAGATGGCATAAACAACCATTTGGGAGTAATGGCAAATTCTATCTCAGCTTTCGAAAGCAATCTGACTGACATTAAACGCGAGGTGTCAGCTAACGAAAAACGGATTGAGGAAACTGAGGCCTGCATCTCTGCAATAGAGGACAAACTTGATAAAACTGAGTCTGCATTATCTTCGGCGACAAAGCGGATTGCATATCTGGAGATAAAGACGAATGATCTGGAAAACTGTGGAAGGAGAAAGAATATACGTGTATTTGGCCTCAAAGAAGGAGCAGAAGGTAAACGCACTTTATTGGACTTTTTGCATGACATGCTTCCTCAATGGCTGGGCCTCGAACCCGAGAAATCCTTTCCTTTGGAAAGAGCCCACCGCACATTAGCGCCGGCAACTCCTAATCAAAACAGATCTGTGATTATCCGCTTTCTCAAGTTTCAAGATAGGGAGTTCGTTCTGCGCTCCGCGAGAAGCCGGGATATAATCTACAGCGGATCCAAAATTTACTTTGCTCAAGGTCTTTCAGCAGAAAAGATCCGACAGAGACGCGAATTTAACAATGTCAGGAAATTGTTCATCGGCAAGGGAATGTTCTGCGGGTTTCATCACCATCCATGTAAGCTGGGGATGCTTCACGACGGGAAGATAAAGCTGTTCTCCTCACCACGTGATGCCGAGGAGCTCTATTGCAGTATCAGCACGAGTTAAACCATGGTTGACCAGGTCAGACTTGACTGTTTTATATCAAGGGGGAAGTTTTGACTCAAATGTAAATTTGTATGTATATGTAAAATATTGCGCGTTGTTGTGGGACCCAACTGTCGGCCGTTGTAGTTAGTGGCCTATCGTATATTTGCGGTTATAAGGTTGCCTTGTCGTTTGGGGACTAGGCTTTAGTTTTTGGGAGGAGGTAGGGGATGTTCACCATGTTCTGTATACCACCCTTTTTTTTTTCTTTTTTTTTTCTTTTTTTTGTGTGTGTGTTTTTTTTTTTTTTTTTTTTTTGTTGGTTTTTTTGGTCATACAGTACAATATGGACATGTATGTCTTTGAATGGCTAACATACTTAATGTGATGTCCTTTAATGTCAGAGGCATAGGTCATCCAATCAAACGTAAAAGAATCCTTACTTTTTTGAAAAGGGAGAAGGTTGATGTGGCTTTACTGCAGGAGACCCATCTGTCCAGAGAGGAGCATAAAAAGCTGAAAAGGGATTGGGTGGGCCAGGTTTATTTTTCAAGTTTTACAAGTAATAAGAGGGGGACAGCAATACTTATAAAAAACATAAGAATCTTCCTTTTATTTTTAAAGAGCAATATAGCGACCAAGAGGATAGGTATGTATTAATATGTGGAACGCTTTATGGTCTGGAATTCACACTGCTTAACATCTACGCCCCAAATGCAGACTGTCCTAAATTTATGACAAAAATGATTACCCTATTTAGCCAGTATAATACAGAACTTGGAATAATTGCAGGAGACTTCAACTGTAGTATGGACAGTAGCCTAGATAAATCTTCACTCTCTGCCAATGCAGCAAAAGCTTTAAAGGTGGCCTCTAGCAACGCAGGTCTTGTCGATGTATGGAGAGAGTTTAACCCTCTAGTGAAAGATTATACCTTTTACTCGGCAAGACATAAGACATACTCTCGGCTAGACTTTTTCCTCTTACCCCAGGCTTTCCTACCCTCTGTTGTTTCTTGTAGTATAGGTTCCATCCTTATGTCAGACCATGCACCTGTCTCTCTTCAGCTATCCTCGCATCAACGGATGCACACAACTAGGTATTGGAAACTTAATTCATCACTTCTTATGAATACGGAGGCCTGTAATAATATCAGACAATGGCTGGAACAGTATTGGCAGGACAATGCAGCCTCTCCTGTCACTCCTGCAGTGATATGGGACGCAGCTAAAGCAGTGATTAGAGGACAGTTGATCTCATATACAACCGCGAGGAAAAAATCTAATAATGAGCGAACTGCGCAATTGAAGAAGGAGCTTACTTATTTAGAACAACTCCATAAACAATCACCTACAGAGATAAATATGAAGAAACTTAATACTGTTAGAAATAATTTTAATTTACTTCAAATTGAGCACACCAAAAAACATTGATTTTTTACTTGGCAACGCTATCATGAGTATGGCAACAAGCCAAGTAGGCTTCTGGCCTTTCACCTTAAAAAAGAACAAGCAGAACGTACAATAAAATGTATATGTAATGCGGCAGGTCAATTAAAATATGATTTGCAATCAATAAAATCCTCTGTTCTTAACTATTATACACAGCTCTACTCATCAGAAAATCCCTCCAAAGTAGATATTCATTCTTTTTTAGAGAAGATGTCTCTGCCTTCAATTTCGGAGGAGGATAAGGAACGGTTGAACTCTCCATTTACATCAGAGGAGGTGCTCCAAGCAATCTCGGCACTCCCCTCTGGAAAAGCGCCCGGCTTAGATGGATATCCCGTAGAATTTTACAAGGCCTTTTGGCCTCAAATTGAGCCCTTGTTTATGCCTATGCTTACAGATTTCGTCCAAAGCTGTAATATCGTTAATACATAAGAAAGATAAAGATGCTGCTGATTGTACTATCTTTGGATGCGGAAAAAGCGTTTGACAGAGTCGAGTGGCCATCGAGTGGTATCTGTTTTCAGTCCTAAGGAAATTCAATATTGGTGATAAATGTATTGGGTGGATAAAGTCTATGTGTAGTAACCCACAAGCACAAATATGTGTAAATGGGACTCTGTCTGATAAATTCGGCCTACATCGGGGTTGTCGGCAGGGATGTCCCCTGTCCCCATTTTTGTTTAATCTAGCCATCGAACCACTTGCGGAGGCCATACGAATCAGCAATAAGATCTCAGGAATTGGCAATGGAAAAATGGAAAACAGAATTTCACTGTATGCTGATGATATAATTTTGTATTTGTCTAATCCAGAAAGTTCAATACCAGTGGTGTTAGACCTTATCGACGAATTTGGGAGTATATCAGGCTACAGAATAAATTTGTCCAAGTCCAATGCCTTCTTATTAAATATGTCAATCTCTAGTAAATTAAAGAGCATCTCCCCCTTTTCCTGGGCTCAGACTGGATTTAAGTATCTAGGTGAATGTACCTTCCAAACTTAAAGAACTATTTTGCTTGAACTATCCCCCACTTCTTAAAAAGATTAAGGAAGATTTGGAATATTGGCATCTGCTCCCTATCTCATTTCAAGAATTAATGTAATAAAAATGAATATTCTACCAAGACTTAATTTTTTATTTCAGTCGTTGCCCTGCTACTTGGATAAAGATTTTTTTAAATCCGTAAACAAATTGATAAGCTCCTTTATCTGGAAGAACTCAGCACCTAGAATATCTTTTAAAACACTAACTAACACTAAAGAAAGGGGAGGACTGGGTCTTCCTGACCTTCAGTTGTATTATTGGGCTGCTCAGACAAAAGGCATGATTGGTTGGATGCAAACTTGCAGGACTGCTCACTGGACAGATGTTGAAGACGAACTCTGCTCTCCTATGCCTCTGACATCTTTACCTTTTATTAACAACATAAATGCATTACATTCGGTGACAAGAACATATGTTGTCTACAACATTATTCGGGCCTGGCAAGATGTAAAAAGGTTTGGTTCTTCTGCTAAAATCTCTATGTTAGCTCCTCTGTCCCCTAATCCAGATCTACCATCCTCACTCGGAAAGGCTCTGTTCATAAAGTGGAAAGAACATGGTATATGTCGATTTCAAGATTTGTTTACCAGCTGTTCCCTTAAGTCCTTTTCGGATCTAAGGATGGAGTTTCAGATTCCAAGACAGGAGTTTTATAAATACCTTCAAATACGTCATTTGATAACCACTCTTGAAAAGGCGGGACAAATATCTCTGAGGTGTTCCAGGATAGAGGAGATTTTGATGAATTCCCACATATTGAAAGGAAGGATTTCTGAGATATACTCTGTATTGTTAGATTATCATAATTCTTCCTTGATTTCACTTAAAAATGTGTGGCAAAGAGATCTAGGGTGTAACTTCAGTGAGGAACAATGGGGGACTATATGTCAGAATATTTTCACTTCTTTCTCTTGTAACAAAATAGCTGAACAGAACTATAAATTTATGCACAGGATGTACCTTACCCTACTCCGATAAAATGTATCCTAATGTATCGCTCAGATGCCATCGGTGTAAAACCTATATAGGTTCAGTTATGCACATCTTTTGGGAATGTAGAAAATTAAAATATTTTTGGAAAGCTGTACAGGATTTCACAGCCAGGGTGTTGCAAATTCCACTGGACAATGCACCAACATCTTTTTGGTACGGAATTGGACAGGACACTTGATTCTATATCTGTAAGGAGGCTTGGCATAATATCATATTTATCAAAAAAATGATATCTTGCTCAACTGGAATCAACCAAGGCCTCCAACATTTGAACTGTTTCAACAACTTCTGAATGAGACATTACGACTGGAACAGTATGCCTACAACTTTAGAAACAGGGATGATGCTTTTAGAAGAATATGGATGCCTCTTATAGACCTCCGACCTTTTGGCCACCTTAGAAGTACTTAACAAAATATATGACCATATTTAAAATTACAGCCCAACACACGTGTTCGTTTTTTTTTTTTTGTTTTTTTTTTTTGAATGTATTTATTTATTTTATTTTATTTATTTTTATTTTATTTATTTATCTTATTTATTTATTTTTTATTCCCATCTCTTTTATTTATTTACTTTTAAATACTGTTGCTTTTACTATTTTATTGTGTTTGTGTAAATAAAGATGTTAAAATCAATAAACAAATAATTGAAAAAAAAATTATGTTTCAGCACATTTAATTTCAACATTCTGATCTGATTTCCTACTATTTAATAATTCTTAGTTCATGAGAAAAATGTTGTTGTTTATTCGGCTGCTCCCTGTTCAGGGTTTACCACAGCGGATCATTTGGTCTGCATATTTTGGATGTGGTACAGGTTTTTCACCTTCCTGATGCAACCCTCCCATTTTATCTGGGGTTGGGACCGGCACTGATAGTTAACTCTTTAGTAGCTGGGTTAGCTCCCTGCTCTGCAATCGAACCCAGGTTATGGAATGAGAGCACTGAGTCCTAGTTTATGAGGAAAATATTTTGTGATAATTCGAGAATATTTCTTTATTTAGAATTCATTTTATTGGGTTAAAGGAATTGTCCACATTAAGAGGTTTACTTAAACATACAGGGTCAGTAGTGGAACATCATCATCTGAACTACTGTGTGTGTTATACTATCCTGTGATCATGTGTTCCAGTGTTTTTACAGTCACTTACACACATTTATCAATACTATGGTCACTTTTTCAAATCTCTTTATACAGTTGGCTTTACCAGCGTGTGGTACATCCATAATCCACTATAACCATCAAAACACACTTCACACACGCTTCATAACCAATTCATTCTACGAGAACATGAGGAAAAGCTCTCTCACAACAACATAAACCTGGAAATACTGGAAATACACCCTTTCTCTCTCATCCAATCACACACTCAGTCAAACTTAGGGGCAATTTATCCTAGACAGTCCACCTACTGCTTTTAAAGACAGAGGAAACCAGAGAATCTGGAGGAAATCCACATGGACATGAGAAGAACAAACACAGAAACTCCACACAGATGGGAACCTGATCTCAGGACTGAAGCAGGGACCCTGGAGCTGTGAGGAGACGACGCTACACACTGCATCACCACACTGCTCATAGATCCACACATGTACAATTTTGATGGTAAGGAAGTGAAAAATAAAACACATTATGAGGCTAAATTATAAATAAATAAATAAATAAAATAAATAAGCTAATATTATTTTCATCAGTTTATTTACTTTTTTTAAAAAAAAGAAATTTTCTAAAGAAATTAATCGAATTTATTTTACTGAATTGTGTCAAAGCAATGAAAGTGTTACACAGTTCAGTCCACATATACCACAGTTGTGAGTTTTGAAAATGTGAACACAGTGTTGATAAAAGCATGTAACTAATTATAAAAAATAAAAACTGTAAAAATGATGTAATTGTCATGTGTACATGGTGGTCAGAGAGACAGCAGTGAGAGAGAGACAGCAGTGAGAGAGAGACAGCAGTGAGAGAGAGAGACAGCAGTGACAGAGAGACAGCAGTGAGAGAGAGACAGCAGTGACAGAGAGAGACAGCAGTGACAGAGAGACAGCAGTGAGAGAGAGACAGCAGTGAGAGAGAGACAGCAGTGAGAGAGAGAGACAGCAGTGAGAGAGAGACAGCAGTGAGAGAGAGACAGCAGTGACAGAGAGACAGCAGAAAAAGGTGTGAAATTCACACACATCTATTTACAGCTAAGACCAGAGTGAAGAAGTGATGTACAAGTTACAGGAAATAACTTTTCTACTATGTTTTATATGAGTTATTATAGATACATTCAATAAGACAGAGATTGTGAGAGATGTAATTCAGTAAATGTGTAAAAACATACACTGTAAGTATTATAGGGATGTAAAATAATCTGACTGTAGAATCCTCCTTATTCATTATCCCACCTCTCTTCATCAGTACATTTTACACTGAAGTTAATCAGGAAGAAAAAATCCACATGATCAAAGCTGAACAGGTCTAAATAAGGACATTATAACACAAGGCAGGATGTGTACGTTTCAGCACACACACACACACACACACACACACACACACACACCAGTCCCTCAGTGTGAAACACACACACACACACACACAGGAAACCACAAAAACCACAAAAACCACTTTGTCATTTCTCATTTTTGAAAACATATTTCATCACTCTTTCCATCATAAATACACTGTAAAGTAAGAATGCTTTAAAAATAAAGTGTTAATGGTTATGCAAAATGTAAAATGAGCAAAAAGAATAAAATCAAATCAAATCAATGCTTGTTGTGTCTACCCTTTTCCTTCAAATCAGCATCTTGCACATTTTGTAGACTTAAAAGAACTCAAGGATTTTGAAGGATCAGATATATATTTAGCTCTGATGTTCATCAGTATATTCACCAGCAAGTGTGTTTCCTGAGACTTACAGGAAGTGATAAAGACACATTTACCACGTGTGAGCTGAGGAGCACTTAGAGGCTGATCACATGTGATTATGAAAAGTAAGAGTCATCATAGGAGTATAATTTTAATTATTAACATAAAATTCAGAATTTAAAATGTTTTTTATAAAATGTGATTTTATTTAATTATTCATTTAATCTACACCGATCAGGCATAACATTATGAACACTGAGAGGTGAAGTGAATAACACTGATGATCTCCTCATCATGGCACCTGTTAGTGGGTGGGATATATTAGGCAGCAGGTGAACATTTTGTCCACAAAGTTGATGTTAGAAGCAGGAAAAATGGACAAGAGTAAGGATTTGAGCGAGTTTGAGGAAGGGTCAAAATGTGATGGCTAGACCACTGGATCAGAGCATCTCCAAAACTGCAGCTCTTGTGGGGTGTTCCCGGTCTGCAGTGGTCAGTATCTATCAAAAGTGGTCCAAGGAAGGAACAGTGGTGAACCGGTGACAGGGTCATGGGCGGCCAAGGCTTACTGATGCACGTGGAGAGTGAAGGCTGGCCCATGTGGTCCGATCCAAAAGATGAGCTACTGTTTCTCAAATTGCTGAAGAAGTTAATGCTGGTTCTGATAGAAAGGTGTCAGAATACACAGAGCATCACAGTTTGTTGCGTATGGGGTGCATATCTGCAGACCAGTCAGGGTGCCCATGCTGACCCCTGTGCACCACTGAAAGCACCAACAATGGGCACATGAGCATCAGAACTGGACCACGGAGCAATGGAAGAAGGTGGCCTGGTCTGATAAATCATGTTTTCTTTTACTTCACGTGGATGGCCGTGTGCGTGTGCTTCACTTACCAGGGGAACACATGGCACCAGGATGCACTATGGGAAGAAGGCAAGCCGATGGAGTCAGTGTCATGCTTTGTGCAATGTTCTGCTGGGAAACCTTGTGTCCTGCCATCCATGTGGATGTTACTTTGACACGTACCACCTACCTAAGCATTGTTGTAGGCCATCTACACCCTTTCATGGAAACAGTATTCCCTGATGGCTGTGGCCTCTTTCAGCAGGATAATGCGCCGTGCCACAAAGCAAAAATGGATCAGGAATGGTTTGATGAGTACAACAATGAGTTTGAGGTGTTGACTTGGTCTCCAAATTCCCCAGATCTCAGTCCAATCCAGCATCTGTGGAATGTGCTGGACAAACAAGTCCGATCCATGGAGGCCTCACCTCACAACTTACAGGACTTAAAGGATCTGCTGCTAACATCTTGGTGCCAGATACCACAGCACACCTTCAGGGATCTAGTGGAGTCCATGCCTCGACAGGTCAGGGCTGTTTTGGCAACAAAAGGGGGACCAACACAATATTAGGCATTTGATCATAATGTTATGATCGATGTATGATTACATTGCTATGGCTTAGCGACATCTCGTGTCATAACGCTGCTACTACAGCTGGTCTACAGATAATTACTCCTGATTGATAGAGGTTGTTTTTCAAAATAAAAAAAATCCTGCAGACTGTAATAGTTAATAAAATTGAATAAAATAAAAATTCAAGGTTCTACCTTGTTCAAAAGATTTCTATCTAATTCTAATTAGATTAGAATTAAAAGAATTAGAAGAAATCTATTCTAATTCTAATTTCAGAGGTCTGAACTGGTTCCTAAAAGACCTTCTGTACTAATAAACTGAACACTAAGAGAGTCTGATGTAATGCATGAGCTACAACCACAGGACTGGTTCACATCAGCGGTCCTGCACTGTGTCTGTTCTCAGCACTTGTTCTCACAGTGAAGCAGGTTGTACAATTCATCAGCATGAAGATAACTTCACACAATAATATCAGCTATACAGACATTATCAAGCATCAGCCAGGTCACTGTGTACAGAGACAACTAATGTAGAGGACGTTAGGATTGACCGCAGGTGGACCAGTGATTCCCCTCCCCCCATGCACCAGAGACTTTTTAACAAGGACACTGACAAGTATTCACAGTTTATAAAACCACAGACACATGAACAACTAGCATTCTCATAGTTCTGCAGAGCCAATGTGAGACACCCAGCATGTCAGAGTGACCACAAGACTGTGGTCAGGGCAACGTGGGGGCTGATGGGAGAATGACAACTTCCTCTTTCTCACAGCTTCAGTTAACCAACATTGTACCATGCAGAAAGAATACTGTGTAATACTCCACACTCAACAAGACCACTGTCACAAACTCTTTAACTAACTATAAGTGTGTTAATGTGTATTTTAACTGATTTCACTGGACCACCGACACATACAGAACAAACACAGAAACTCCACACAGATGGGAACCTGATCTCAGGACTGAAGCAGGGACCCTGGAGCTGTGAGGAGACGACGCTACACACTGCATCACCACACTGCTCATAGATCCACACATTTACACTTTTGTAGAGATGGGAATCAAGTGAAAAATAGAACACATGGATAAGGGTAAAGTAGAAATCAGCTGTTTTTTTCTATAATTTTATTTATATTTTATAATTTAATTTAAAGATTTTTATTGAATTTATTTTACTGAATTGTGTCAGTTTTGAAAATGTGAAATGTGTTGATAAAAGCAATTAACTAATGTTAAAAAATAAAAACCCTAAATATGATGTAATGCAGGAAGTGGAGTTGGTGGTCAGAGAGACAGCATTGACAGAGAGAAAGCAGTGACAGAGAGACAGCAGTGACAGAGAGACAGCAGTGACAGAGAGACCGTAGAAAAAGGTGTGAAATTCACACACATCTATTTACAGCTAAGACCAGAGTGAAGAAGTGATGTACAAGTTACAGGAAATAACTTTTCTACTATGCTTTATATGAGTTATTATAGATACATTCAATAAGACAGAGATTGTGAGAGATGTAATTCAGTAAATGTGTAAAAACATACACTGTAAGTATTATAGGGATGTAAAATAATCTGACTGTAGAATCCTCCTTATTCATTAGCCCACCTCTCTTCATCAGTACATTTTACACTGAAGTTAATCAGGAAGAAAAAATCCACATGATCAAAGCTGAACAGGTCTAAATAAGGACATTATAACACAAGGCAGGATGTGTACGTTTACCTTGTGTATAAAGATTAACTCTGTCTTTGAACAGATTAATAGTGTAACATTTGACACCCCTAACATCCCTATAATACTTGTTAGTTCAGGATCAGAGCTGAACTCTGGCCTACTGTAAACCCAGTCTGGACAGAAACCACATGAACTAAACACAAAGCAGCTGAACTAAGAACTGGCTAATATTCTCTCTCCTTTCTGTAATAGAAAATAGAAAATAACTTCACTCACCTGCAGCCACGTGAAACACGACAGACAAAAGATACAAGCACTTCATCATTACTGATTCTTCTGTACACACACACACCAGTCCCTCAGCGTGAAACACACACACACTCTGACACACTGCCTGAGTGTCTCTCTTTATATACTCTGGTTTTCAGGAAACCACAATGTCATTTCTTATTTTTTTAAACATATTTCATCACTCTTTCCATCATCACAAGCGTTTGTATATGTACACACACACACACACACTTCTTGTGTCATAACGCTGCTACTACAGCTGGTCTACAGATAATTACTCATCACCGATATAAAGCTACATCCAGATTTCTGCAGAAAGAAGAAAAAAGGCCTTTATTGTCTCTAATTAATGAACAGGATAATTGTAATATTATTTTTCTTCACATTTCCCAGCTTGGTCAGAATTTGGAGTATGTTGTAAAGCTGCATGTTTATTGTTAAAAGTTTCCTTTTTTCTCAGACAACGTTTGTAACTGGTAATAAAATAATTTTAAGTAGTTTGAGTAACATTCATCTGCAGCATCTATTTTGTTTTTGTTTGTTTTTTTTGGAAGATTTGGGAGACAGATACAGACAGAGTAAAAGTGGAGTGAAGCAGCAACAATTTCCACTCTGAGCTGAAATCATTCCATAATCACTCGGCTCCAGCTCCACTCCAGGTTGAACGTTTCCTGCTCCTCACTCCTCACTCACTCCACACTCTGTGTTCACTCCATGGCAACATTTGTGTCTAATTACCACTTCATTGTAAAGTTTCATTATAGTTTATTCATATTATGGTTGAAATATCAGAAACTTCTGTGCGGAAGATGCATTCAGTGTAAGATAAATACACAATATTAGGAGAAAAACATCAACGTGTTTTATTGGAGCTGTAATATTAGCCTTAAGCCAATAAATGATCGTTTAGTTCACTTTTGAAAAAAAGAAAAATGCTGGATGAGGCTAAATTACCAAAGTAAAATATTATATTAATTAAAATAATGAATTAACAAACTAAAATAATAAACTACTTAAATTGCAGAATAAAAAATATGTATTATTACCTTCTCTTTCAACTTTTACATTAACCTTAGGAACTATATTTCTCTGAATGGAAAAAGGGTTGGTTGAATACAATTTTTAATGATCAAAACTATATCTCCACCGCTGTTCACTTAAAAAACAGCTTTTGCATAGTGGCAGAATTCAAGCACATGTACTGACTGCTGGACGTTTGACCAGCAATAGAAAACACCCTTTCTACACTGACCGAGCCGCATCTTTCTGTCAGTGGTGTTTAACTGTGCTGAACACATGAACTCATTCGTGTTATAATGCAGTTTTATAATGGGTCATTAACATGTGTTGTGATCATGATGGAGCGGTAATGGAGCGTTATTGGAGGGAGAGAAAATCACAACATTCTGACTTTAAAAAAATCTGCATATACTCATTATGCTCATCCCCCTAGATATATCAACGGGTCTGAAGTAGATCATGTCTCCAGCTTTAAGTTCCTGGGCTACTACATCTCTGAGGATCTGTCTTGGCATCAGAACAGAACTCTGGTTAGGAAGGCGTAACCGTGTCATTACTTCCTGTGAAGACTAAACAAAAAAGTTCATCTATCCCCCAAGATCCTGACCAGTTTTTACCGTTGCATCATTGACAGCATCTTGATGAACTCTATCACAGTGTGGTATGGCAGCTCCACAGTGTGTGAAAGGAAATCACTGCAAACGGTGGTGAAAACTGACCAATGCATCATCAGCACCCAACTACCTGTCATTGAGTCTCTTCACCACAGTAGATGTCTGAGCAGAGCACACAAAATCATCAAGGTCTCCTCCCACCCGAGTCACAATCAGTTCAACCTCCTTCCATCCAGGAAGAGATACAGGACCATCCACACCAGAACCAGCAGGTTCAGGGCCAGTTTTTCCTCACAATCATAAATCTACTGAACTCTACACTGCACCACTAGGACTCTCATGTCTCACTAACACTTCTGCTCCACTCTGTACATTCTGATAGATCTTCTCTTCATTATAATAAAAATATAATGTAGAGTTTGTTGTTTATCTTGATCCAGTGTTGTTGAGGATGATGAAGGTGGAGAGTTTGTTGTTTTACTTGGAGGCTGTTCTGATGGAGGTCTTCTGTCGAGTGTGTTGAAGTTTCTCTTCTTCCTACTGAAAAGACAAAAACGTACTTAATTTAATAGCAGTTTTTAATCACTGTTAGTAATATGACACATGACACTGGAGTAAAGCATGTTCACAGTCATTAATGAAAAAATGTACCTTTAACATTTAGTCTGAAATCTTTTCTCTCTGCCTGTACAGAACATCTGTAGTTTCCCTGGTCCTCTTCAGTCAGGTCTGATAGGAGTAGAGAGAGGTTTCCTGGAGAGTTTTTACTGACCAGTTTGACTCTGTTTCTGTGATGTCCAGTCTGTTCAGGGTAAATTTCCTGATAATGATTGCTATTAGATTCTGTTGGTATTGAAAACTCCCATTTTAGAGACTTTGGTTTGTTCTGTAGGTCAGTGCAGACACAGGGCAGAACTACAGACTCTCCTGTGAACACAGTCATGTCCTCTACCTCTGCCTTCTTCACCAGCTCACAGCCTGTAAACACAACATTTACAGTTAATAATAGAAATACTGCAATTATTAATATTCCCTGCTTGGAAATCACAACATTTTCTGATAGAAACCAGAGGAGATTTTTAAAGGACCTGTTTAAATTCTCTCAATGAATCCAATATCAGGACTCTGATACCCAATACTGAAGCATTACTGACTTATTTTATTTTAATAACTGTAAAATCTTTAATAAACTTTAATATTTGTTTTATTCCAGCTGATGATGCTCCTACAAATGGAAACAATTCCTCCAGTTAAAATACTTCACCTTCCATAAAAACAATAAAATAGTTGTTAACATATGTCTTTATGTCATGTACCTTAGCTTAGAAATTGTTAGGATTTTATCTGCAATTTCCCAACCTGACCACCAGAGGGACCCTT
Source organism: Hemibagrus wyckioides (assembly GCF_019097595.1). Lineage (NCBI taxonomy): Eukaryota > Metazoa > Chordata > Actinopteri > Siluriformes > Bagridae > Hemibagrus > Hemibagrus wyckioides. The sequence continues at coordinate 45,935,081 of NC_080715.1, forward strand.
CACCCCAATTCTAGCGCTTCTGGGTCACAAACTCACTTCCTCTCTGTCAGCCATTTAATCATGAAAAATGTTTAGATTCAATATTTAATTTTATAAAGATATGTTCTACTTATTTCAGCATACTTTAACAAATGTCTGCATTTAAGAACCACACAAAATATTTATTTATTCATAAATGAATTAATTTCTTCCATCCTTCATTCATTCACTCCCTCAAACCTGAGTTTCCGCACATGCGCAGTGTAAATCATGTTTCCGGTACAGATGGCGGTGTGACACCCCCCACTATTATGTGAAGTATTGTTAGTGTCACTACATCACCAAGCCGTTTATTGTCTTGTCTAGTGCCATAGTGTTTCCACCTAGCCTGTTTCCTGTTCTAAGTGTGTTTTGGATTAGAGATTTGGATTTGTTTGCTCCGTGGATTGTTTTCTCTGTTACTGAACTGTGTCTGTTTTCTGTTTCTGACCTGCCTTTTGTTTTTGGATTGTTTACTCTGTCTTTTTTCTTTATTAAACCACTCTGCATATGGATTCTGCTCCTGCTGCTCATTCATTACAGAAATAAAGTTAACACATTACTTAAGATACATCTTCATTGGGCTACATGACACCTACATAAACCCTTCATAACAACTGACATCAACCTAAATACTTATTATATGTAGGCTTATGTTAGTGTTATGAAGGGTTTATACAGGTGTCATGTAGCTCTATAAACACTACAGTGTTAATGAAAATAAATCATAGATTAGACTGAGAAATGTCTCAAATCCAATCCAACACCAGTTGAAAGTTTCAGGTCAGTCTGATCCCATAATCAGTATTTAATGTCATTTAGAACTCTGTACTGATGTGTCACTATATGACTCCTAGATTAATTCCCCTTTAGTTATAATAAATGGAGTAGACATTTTTGTTAAATATGTAACTATAATACATTTAAAGACTTATCAAATCTGCTTTCACACTGAATATCAACTTTTATTGTGTATTTAAATTCTTTACCTTTAACATTAATCCTGATGTCTCTGTGTTTCTTCTCAGTGCTGCACCTGTAGTCTCCCTGATCCTCTTCTCTCAGGTCAGATATGAACAGAGACAGATTACCAGGAGAAATGTTATTAAACAGCTGAAGTCTGCCACGGTAGTGTTCATCATTTAACACGTCAGTCAGAGATCCTGTTCTGAAGGTCATCCAGGTGAATGTCTGAGGTTTGGTGTTCAGGTCAGAGCAGGAGCAGGGTAACAGAACTGAACCTCCTTGGTGTTGTGTGATTTCTACCAGGTCATTATCACCAGAGAGATCACAGCCTACAGAAACAAACATACAAAAACTCAGAATCTACTGAATACTATATGAAGTACAATATTTCAAAATGAAATTCTATTAAAATATTTATGCTTCAGTACAATTCATTCTAAAATTTTGAAATGTTTCTGTTTTACTACTACTGACTACCTAAGAAGTAATTAATTGGTATAGATAATTGTTTGTTTGTTTATATTGTGTTTATTTAGGATTGTACCATATTTTAGTGTGGAGTATGATTAGGAAATCTTCAACAGTTTATTGACAGTGGAATGGCTCTCCCTTTTAGTTTTCATAGCTAGTCTTCTCTCTCTCTCTCTCTCTCTCTCTCTCTCTCTCTCTCTCTCTCTCTCCATCAGGGGTCTCCAACCTTTTTTCCTCTGAGAGCTACATTTGACAAAATGAAGGTGGCCAAGAGCTACTTGTGTTATATTTGTATATACTTGTGTTAAATAAATGTCAGTGTCGAAAAGGTATATTATTTTTTCTTTAGTCTTTATCCAAACTATTTCAATTTGTGCTTATAGATTTAAGTTTATATAACACTTCCATGTACAGTCTTGGTGCTAGCTGTGTGTCAAATCGATTGATAAAAGTCTTTATTGAAGTGTGTGATGTGCATGGACACGGAGAGGAGCATGATTTGTCCGGGGAGTCAGATTTCGTTACAGCACAAATCTCATTAACAAATCTCCATCAGTAAACAGTCAATAAAGTCAACAAAATAGACTTTATGTTGAATCTAGAATCAATTTCATATCAATTTAATTTATGAATTAAAAGTGTGTATCCTATATATAGAAACTCCACACAGATGGGAACCTGATCTCAGGACTGAAGCAGGGACCCTGGAGCTGTGAGGAGACGACGCTACACACTGCATCACCACACTGCTCATAGATCCACACATTTACACTTTTGTAGAGATGGGAATGAAGAGAAAAATAGAACACATGGATAAGGATAAAGTAGAAATCAGCTGTTTTTTTTTAAATAATTGTATTCATATTTTATAATTTAATTTAAAGATTTTTTATTGAATTTATTTTATTGAATTGTCTCAGTCATGAAAATGTGTACAAATTGTTGATAAATGCGGGGGGCGCTAGTGAGCAGGCATGGAATAGGTTGGGTTTTCTGTGAGCTCCGCTAAATTATATTAAGTGAATTATTGTTCAGGGCACTTTATGTTCTGAAACTGGCACAGAAATACTTTGTTTTGGTGGCTTAACTTTTTCTTCGTCACTGCGGTACATAAATGGCTAAAAGTCTGCGGCAATACACCTACACAAGAAAAAGTATTGCAAGTAGGCCTGGTGCCTCGAGCAGTAATCAGAAATTGCCGGAGAAACAAACTGAAATGGCGGATTCGAACACAGAAATTTTGTCACTGTTGAGAAATGATATCCCCACGCTGCTCAGGGCTGAACTGAAGACTGTTCTTGTGGATGAATTTAATGATTTGAGGTCTGAATTACATGCTGTCAAAATGGAGGTTGTCGGTAACTTCGCTCTGTTATGCTCGGATCTGGAAACTATGAAAAAGACAGTAACCGATATGGAACAAGGATTGTCTGCGTGTTCGGATGATGTGACCTCACTACAAAGTCCTGTGAGCAAACTTGAAACGACTTTACAAGAGAAGTGCACTGATTTGGAAGGGAGGATGAGGAGGTCAAACATCCGTATACTGAACGTGGCAGAGGGTCCAGATTCGAGCTCCCCAGTCTCAGTCTCAAAGCTGTTGAAAGAAGTCCTAGGCATGGATAGGGAAGTGCTCGTGGATAGATCACACAGCGGCCTCCAGCCAAGGCAGCCTGGTGGTAAACCTCGGGTAATTGTGGCCAAATTGCACTACTACAAGGACTGTGTCGAGATTCTCCGCAGAGCAAGGGAAGCGGGACCCCTTCGATTCAAAGGATCTACAATTCACATATTCCCAGATTATCCTCCCAGTGAGGCTCGTGCACGATCCGCATTTAACAAAGTTAAGAAGTTGCTTTGAGGACGAGACGGGGTGCGCTACGGAATCTTCCATCCAGCGAAATTTAAGATCACTTACAACGGTAGCGAGAAGGATTTTTGCGGCCCGGTGGAAGCCATGGCTTTTTCATCGTTTTAGATAAGGCTGAATAGCAGACACGAAACTGGTTAAGGACAGAATACACACAAACTATTTGACGTTTGACAGGTAATGTCGCATTGAACTTATACAGGACAGATTACACACACTTAAAGTGTGTAGGACAGAACTGTGTTAGTTGTTATTTTTATTTGTTTGTATTCTGGTCATTTCTCTTTTGTCTGACATTTGTAAGATTATTATACTGCCTTTAAGTCAAATATTGTAAATAGGATACACGCCCTTTATCTTTGGTTCAGGAGTGCCTGCTACACAGCAAACACTTAAATGTGTGGATACTTTTCTATTGGGTCTGGGGGTCACTCTGTTCCACTGAGTGACAGGGGGTGGGTGCACCATATTTATAACTGCACCATATTTATATCTTATATTTTTTGTTAAACTGGAGGAGGGATTACTGTTACACTTTCAGAATGGTTAATAAATTCAATAAGTCAGCAGGCTGCAATATAAATCTTGTCAGTTGGGATGTTAAGTCCTTAAAACACCCTGTTAAGCGCAAAAAAAGTACTTTTGCACTTAAAACAGCTTAAGGTAGGGATTGCATTTCTTCAGGAAACCCATTTATGTAAAAAAGATCATTCTAGGTTAAAGTGTGATTGGGTAGGTCAGTTATATCACTCTAATTTTAATTCTAAGTCTAGAGGCACAGCAATTCTTACTGAAAAAAACATACCATTTGAAGCGTCGATGGTTGAAGTGGACCCTGAAGGTCGTTTTGTCATTGTAGTTGGTAAACTCTGTAACATGTCAGTTGTTCTAGCTAACCTGTACGCACCAAACTATGACGACAGTCTTTTTTTCACGGATATCTTCTCTAGGTTACCAAATCTGGACACACATTTTGATATTAGGAGGTGACATGAATTGTGTAATGCCTTCCTATTTAGACCGTAGCTCTGTCAAAACTGCCACTCCTTCCAAATCAGCTGATGCCATTAAATTACTTCTAGACACAGATGGGATATCTGATGTCTGGCTATTCCATAATCCTGGATCTAGAAGTTATTCTTTTTTCTCAGTTCATCAGACATATTCACTTATAGACTATTTTTTTCTAGATAAGAATCTTTGATTAGCTATTGTGAGTACTGCGCTATTGTCATTTCAGACCATGCTCCTTTATTAATGACACTATGCATACCAGTTACATAAGATGTTGTCCTTGGCATTTAAATACTTTGCTGCTTTCAGATGAAGCATTTGTTAACTTTATATCCTCTAGGATAAAAATATTTCTTGAACATAATCATACACCAGAAATGTTTTTCTCGACTATATGGGAAGCAATGAAAGCATAAGAGGAGAAATAATATCTTATAGTTCCCACATTAAAAAAAAATACAAACAGCCAGGCTTGAGGAATTAACAAATGCTATATTGAAATCAGATGCTACCTTGGTGCTTACACCATCACCCGCCCTAAATAAACAAAGATTATCACATCAAATGGAATATAATCTTTTAAGTACTAAACGTATTGAAAACTTGATGAATAAAACATATTATAGAACATATGAACATGGTGAGAAGAGTTCTAGCCCATCAACTGAGACAAATGACAGCAGAACATACTATAGCTCAAATAAAAGATAAATTAGGCCATAAGTGTACTGAACATTCACAGATCAACCATTGTTTTTACGAGTTTTACTCAGAATTATATACTTCAGAATCCCATAAAGACAAGAATTTGATTTCGTCATTTTTTGACAAAATTACTATGCATTCAGTTGATAATGACAGTTACATTATTTACTCTTTGGTGTCACCCAAATGAGGATGGGTTCCCTTCTGAGCCTGGTTCCTCTCAAGGTTTCTTCCTTTCCATCCCAGGGAGTTTTTCCTTGCCGCCGTCGCCACAGGCTTGCTCATTAGGGATAAAATAGTCTAATTATAGAATTTAATAATTTATTCTTATTTCTAGTTAATTAGTTATTTTTATTTTTTTATTTTTTATTATTATTTTTCATTTTCCCCTCCTTTTTCTCTGTTTTCTTCTTTTGTAAAGCTGCTTTGAGACAATGTTCATTGTAAAAGGCGCTATACAAAATAAACTGAATTGAATTGAATTGAATTAATGAGACTGCAGCTGAACTTGAAAGACCTTTCTCAGTTGAAGAAATAAACGCCTCAATAATGTCAATGCAAAATGCAAAGTCACCTGGCCCTGATGGGTTTCCAAGTGAATTTTATAAAAAGTTTAAGAATTAGTTGGGTCCATTATTATTGAGCGTATTTGGGGAATCTTTTTCCTCTGGTACTCTGCCTCCAACAATGCGACAAGCAATCATATCACTTATTTTCAAGAAAAAAAAAGACTCTCGACTGTGGCTCTTATCGCCCTATTTCCCTTCTCACTATGGACAGTAAAATTCTGGCTCATAGGTTAGAAAATGTTCTGCCATCTATTATATCCAGTGATCAAACTGGATTTATTAAACATTGACAGTTGTTTTTTAACATACGTCGGCTCTTAAATATTCTTTATGATACCACCCCATCTAGTGTTTCTGTGGTCCTATTATCACTTGATGCTGAGAAAGCATTTGACAGGGTGGAATGGGACTTTCTCTTTTGTGTTTTGGAAAAATTTGGGTCTGGTTTAAAATTTAGACATTGAATTAAAGCTCTTTATACTTCACCACTAGCAGCAGTATGTACAAATAATAACTTATCCGCTTTTTTTTCTTTACAACGTGGTACGAGACAGGGCTGTCCCTTGTCTCCTCTTTTGTTTGTGTTGGTAATCGAACCACTAGCAGTGGCTCTACGTGAGTGGAGTACTATTAAGGGAATACACAGGGGACTTACTGAACATAAAGTATCTCTCTATGCAGACGATATGCTTGTATACCCGTCTCAACCACTTACAAGCTTACCAGCTCTGATCAGACTGTTAAATGACTTTGGCAAAATCTCTGGATACAAAATTAATATGCAGAAAAGTGAACTCATGCCCATAAATTTTGCATCTCATTCAATATTATCTAATTCTTTCCCATTTACAATAAGTATCGAAAAATTTAAATACCTAGGTATCTGGGTCACTCGTGAATATCATAATCTTTATAAAGCTAACTTCCGCCCACTTATTGACAATTTAAAACAGGATCTTGACCGATGGAACTTGCTTTTGCTATCTTTAGCAGGTAGAATTAACACTGTTAAAATGAACATACTACCTAGATTTTTGTTTTTGTTCCAAAGTCTCCCTATATTTTTAACAAATTTTTTTTCCATGATCATAGACACCCTTATATCTGATTTTATTTGGAATAGGAAAACATCTCGGATGCATAAAAATACACTGCAGAGACATTGTTCTTGTGGTGGCCTGTCTCTCCCGAATCTTCAACATTACTACTGGGCTTCTAATATTAAATTTATGTTGTACTGGATTAACCCTTCTGACAGCCCAGCATGGCTGCTGTTAGAAAAAGCTTCTTGCAAATCTACATTGTCTGCTTTACTTTGTACTAAGATTCCTCTTCCTGACCCAGTGTCTAAATATTTATCTTTAAAGTACGAGGATCTCAAAAGCAGATCAAGGAGAAATAACATCAGACTGATTGGAATCGGTGAAGGAGAAGAGGGCAATCGTCTGACGGACGTCTGACAATCGTCTGATGATTCTCCACGACCTGCTGAGTTTGGAAGAGAAGCCGTTGTTTGACCAAGCTCTTAGGTCACTAGTGTGCTATTTATTTATTTTTGTTTATTAGTAGGTTTCAGGGGAAAATGTCCAAAGGAAATGAATATTTTTTGCAAATAGTATGTCATACATCAGAGTGTGACTTTGATGACTTTGTCTCAGCATGCACACACACACTCACACACACACACACACACACACACACCCTACAAGAACACTGCATTCATCCTTTACATTTTATTATCAATAATGTGTTCTTTATTAACACCTGTAATAAACTATAAGGACATTATGCAAATTACACAAAAGCTAGATTAGAAATCCACATTCAATCCAGTCCAGTTCAATAATCCTCCTTCTTTTATTTTTACCCAAAGTCTTTAAAAGACAGAAAGAAGAACTTCTATAGCAGTCTTCTTACACAACAGCATGATGGCAAAAGCTTTTCTACAGCATTTGTTTTTTAACCTGATATAACAATGTTACACATCAGATATAAAAATATCAAATACACTTAAAATATAATTATCAAGATTATTCATCAGCAATTTTTCTATGGATTAAAATTGAATGCAGAACAATACTCTTAGCTGAAATTATTAACTGTAACACATACATACATATGCCAGAATCTGCGATATATAACTTTAAAATGTATAAAAATCATAAATATTGTGAATCCCATGCTTGACCATGGTGGATAATAACAAAGACCGTCAGGGTCAGTACGGCCTTCTCTGCTGGCCTAAACAGCAGTGATCTGAATCACTGACTTGCATTTTAATATATTTAATATATTTTCCATGAATGTGTATTAAATTATTCCCAATAGTCTATCTACATTTCATAGCTGGAAAAACATGACATCATGTGTTGCCAGGGTGAAAGAAATCTGCCTTAAGGCCTTCAGAATCAATAGTGCAGGCGCCCATAGCTTAAAATAAGTGGCAATGAAACTGTTCCATTAACCAGTCAGATTTCAAGTTGGAGTCACTGGGGCCATCTAGCAGGCATACGATTACATCAGCAATTTCCCGTCCTTTGATTGGATAATTAGAGTAGTCAGAGGCAGGGAACTGTGACTCTAGAATTTTCATTTAAGGGGGGCTCAGCCCCCGATGAGTAGAGATGTTTGGGGGCCTAGTGACGCCCATGGTGGCGTCATAATGATGGTATCATTATGATAAGGAGGATTAATTCAGGAAGGACACCAGTGAAGGCCTAGGTGTGAAATGCATGGCCCACCACTGGAATGTATTGATGTGCCATACTAGAGGAGTTAGACTGCCTTTACAGCCTCTGTAGGGTCCAGGTAAGAGCAGTGAGAAAAGATGAGTAGGGTAAAAAATGTCAGTAAAACAATTCCTGTGTTGGGGGTCATCTCATTGTTGCCTCTAGTCCATCTGTTATTAA
>NC_080715.1:45948602-45963602 GCF_019097595.1 Hemibagrus wyckioides
CAAATGTCACTGAGTCCAAGAGTAAAAATCTTGCAATAATCTGACAGTAGAGACATTTGCAGGTTATAAATTTATTAATCATAAACATATGAGCAAGCAAGATAGCTGTTGTAGTTTTATAAACTCTTTCTGTAGCATTTTATGTATTAAACTGTTTACCTACTTTTTATTTATTTATCTTCTTCTGTAAAAGACATTCAGTCCAGGCAGATTCAACAATCTTTCTGTTTTATTTTTACTCAAGATCTTAAAAAGTCACAAATAAGAACTTCTACAGCAGTCTATTTACACAAAAGCCTTCTAGAGTATTTATTTCTTAACCTGATATTTGTAAGAACGATACACACAAGATATAAAATGTCACTAATACTCAAAATATAATTATCAAGATTATCAATCAGCAGTTTTAAGTGATTAACAGATAAAGCAGAATACTCTAAGCTAACATAATGAAGGTGAAGGTAACACAATTATCTGGAACCCACAACACACACATGTATATGACTGAAAGTGATTTTTTAACAGTAAAATTAAAGACATACAAAAGTCCAATAGAGGAAATCTTGAATGTTTTCATCATTATTCTATAATATCTGAGAATGTGTCTATATTTCCATTGGATTAGTTTGTTGTATTGCTGGTGTACTCAGTTTTCTCTCCAGTGTTAATCTGGACCTGAGCTGCTCCGGCTGTGTTAATGTGTTATGCAGTACAGAAAGTGACAAGATCAGATGCAGGCTGTGGAAAGACAGAAGAGGAAAATTACACATATAACACACATACAAATTCTGTGGGTTTTGCTGTTGTCTCCAAGAAGCAGGTAAAATCCTGTAAAGACACAAATCTCCAAATCTGACTTCTTTCTTTCCACCATGTGTTGTTCTGATAGAAGCAGCAGAAGATCATTTCCTATCACTCAGTGTTCAGTGAAAGCATGTGTGGTTCATGTGTGTTACCTGCAGTGTATCACAAATACAACAAAAGCTCTAAAGGTAGAAACAGATCTGTTATAACTCATTGTACGTGTGCTAACCTGATCTGTCGGCTTTCCTTTACAGTCCTGACGTCCTTCAGTAATCCCGTTCTCTCCACATGTTCCTGCTGAAGAGAAAACCCCTCAGAAATCACACCTCTAGTGGTAACAACAACATTTTACTTTCTGAAGTGATCAAGTAAGGTGTGGAGGCTGCTGTTCTGTTTGACTCACACTCAGTGACTGACATTTAACACTTTACACTTAACTCAGTGTGTGTGTGTGTGTGTGTGTGTGTGTGTGGGTGTGTGTGCCTTTGTGCTTTTATATATCCCACAAACAAAATGCTAAAGCCTGTGTAATAAGAAAATAAATGGAAAATGAAAGCTATGTGAACTAGAGGGAGGCTGCTGTGAGTTTGTTGTTTATCTTGTTCCAGTGTTGTTGAGGATGATGAAGGTGGAGAGTTTGTTGTTTTACTTGGAGGCTGTTCTGATGGAGGTCTTCTGTCTGTTTTCCCCGAGTGTGTTGAAGTTTCTCTTCTTCCTACTGAAAAGACAAAACATGTTAAATCTAAAGTCTGTTTTTAATCACTGTTAGTAATATGACACATGACACTGGAGTAAAGCATGTTCACAGTCATTAATGAAAAAATGTACCTTTAACATTTAGTCTGAAATCTTTTCTCTCTGCCTGTACAGAACATCTGTAGTTTCCCTGGTCCTCTTCAGTCAGGTCTGATAGGAGTAGAGAGAGGTTTCCTGGAGAGTTTTTACTGACCAGTTTGACTCTGTTTCTGTGATGTCCAGTCTGTTCAGGGTAAATTTCCTGATAATGATTGCTATTAGATTCTGTTGGTATTGAAAACTCCCATTTTAGAGACTTTGGTTTGTTCTGTAGGTCAGTGCAGACACAGGGCAGAACTACAGACTCTCCTGTGAACACAGTCATGTCCTCTACCTCTGCCTTCTTCACCAGCTCACAGCCTGTAAACACAACATTTACAGTTAATAATAGAAATACTGCAATTATTAATATTCCCTGCTTGGAAATCACAACATTTTCTGATAGAAACCAGAAGAGATTTTTAAAGGACCTGTTTAAATTCTCTAAATGAATCCAATATCAGGACTCTGATACCCAATACTGAAGCATTACTGACTTATTTTATTTTAATAACTGTAAAATCTTTAATAAACTTTAATATTTGTTTTATTCCAGCTGATGATGCTCCTACAAATGGAAACAATTCCTCCAGTTAAAATACTTCATCTTCATTCCATTTTCTCTCTCACAGGTAGACCATGTAATATTATCTCTTTTACAGCTTGTGTGTGAAGCAGTGTCGTGTAGATCCTTTATTATTATTATTATTTTATAATAATCTATATTTTACTGCACCTCTTATTTCATTCCTCATTTATACTGGCACTACTGTATTTATTATTCTTTGTTTATTGTTTATTTTTTACAGCGTCTCTTCTCTTCTCTTCTTGTTCTCTCATCTCTCATTCTCTCATCTGTCTTGCTGCTTGTATCTTGTCTACTTCATGCTCTTGGTGACTTTTCTATCTTATTTCTTTGAGGGTGGAATCATCAGAGATTATCTCAGAGACTGGACTTGAGTAAAACGGTCAATCACCATACTAGTATTTCTAGTGCTGAGAATTCCTTTATCTATTGACAGAACAGCTGAATGATGGAGTCTGTTCTGGTCCATTGTTCACCTAAGTCATGTCTGTATTTTAACTTAAATACTGCATTAGTGGAATAATAGAAAGTCATGATGTTCAGACTGTAATGTCTTACTGCTTTAACACTTTATATTTTATTTACATCTATCTTTAGGATTATATGGTGTGTGTGTGTGTGTGTGTATAGGTGTGTGTTTTAGTCACGTGGTGTGTGTGTGTGTATAGGTGTGTGTTTTAGTCACGTGGTGTGTGAGTGTGTATAGGTGTGTGTTTTAGTCACGTGGTGTGTGTGTGTATAGGTGTGTGTTTTAGTCACGTGGTGTGTGTGTGTGTATAGGTGTGTGTTTTAGTCACGTGGTGTGTGTGTGTGTATAGGTGTGTGTTTTAGTCACGTGGTGTGTGTGTGTGTGTATAGGTGTGTGTTTTAGTCACGTGGTGTGTGTGTGTATAGGTGTGTGTTTTAGTCACGTGGTGTGTGTGTGTGTGTATAGGTGTGTGTTTTAGTCACGTGGTGTGTGAGTGTGTATAGGTGTGTGTTTTAGTCACGTGGTGTGTGTGTATAGGTGTGTGTTTTAGTCACGTGGTGTGTGAGTGTGTATAGGTGTGTGTTTTAGTCACGTGGTGTGTGTGAGTGTGTATAGGTGTGTGTTTTAGTCACGTGGTGTGTGTGTGTGTGTATAGGTGTGTGTTTTAGTCACGTGGTGTGTGTGTGTGTATAGGTGTGTGTTTTAGTCACGTGGTGTGTGTGTGTATAGGTGTGTGTTTTAGTCACGTGGTGTGTGAGTGTGTATAGGTGTGTGTTTTAGTCACGTGGTGTGTGTGTGTGTATAGGTGTGTGTTTTAGTCACGTGGTGTGTGAGTGTGTATAGGTGTGTGTTTTAGTCACGTGGTGTGTGTGTGTGTATAGGTGTGTGTTTTAGTCACGTGGTGTGTGTGAGTGTGTATAGGTGTGTGTTTTAGTCACGTGGTGTGTGAGTGTGTATAGGTGTGTGTTTTAGTCACGTGGTGTGTGTGAGTGTGTATAGGTGTGTGTTTTAGTCACGTGGTGTGTGAGTGTGTATAGGTGTGTGTTTTAGTCACGTGGTGTGTGTGTGTGTATAGGTGTGTGTTTTAGTCACGTGGTGTGTGAGTGTGTGTATACGTGTGTGTTTTAGTCACGTGGTGTGTGTGTGTGTATAGGTGTGTGTTTTAGTCACGTGGTGTGTGAGTGTGTATAGGTGTGTGTTTTAGTCACGTGGTGTGTGTGTGTGTATAGGTGTGTGTTTTAGTCACGTGGTGTGTGAGTGTGTATAGGTGTGTGTTTTAGTCACGTGGTGTGTGAGTGTGTATAGGTGTGTGTTTTAGTCACGTGGTGTGTGTGTGTATAGGTGTGTGTTTTAGTCACGTGGTGTGTGAGTGTGTATAGGTGTGTGTTTTAGTCACGTGGTGTGTGAGTGTGTATAGGTGTGTGTTTTAGTCACGTGGTGTGTGTGTGTGTATAGGTGTGTGTTTTAGTCACGTGGTGTGTGAGTGTGTATAGGTGTGTGTTTTAGTCACGTGGTGTGTGAGTGTGTATAGGTGTGTGTTTTAGTCACGTGGTGTGTGAGTGTGTATAGGTGTGTGTTTTAGTCACGTGGTGTGTGTGTGTATAGGTGTGTGTTTTAGTCACGTGGTGTGTGAGTGTGTATAGGTGTGTGTTTTAGTCACGTGGTGTGTGTGTGTGTATAGGTGTGTGTTTTAGTCACGTGGTGTGTGTGTGTGTATAGGTGTGTGTTTTAGTCACGTGGTGTGTGAGTGTGTATAGGTGTGTGTTTTAGTCACGTGGTGTGTGAGTGTGTATAGGTGTGTGTTTTAGTCACGTGGTGTGTGAGTGTGTATAGGTGTGTGTTTTAGTCACGTGGTGTGTGAGTGTGTATAGGTGTGTGTTTTAGTCACGTGGTGTGTGAGTGTGTGTATAGGTGTGTGTTTTAGTCACGTGGTGTGTGAGTGTGTATAGGTGTGTGTTTTAGTCACGTGGTGTGTGTGTGTGTATAGGTGTGTGTTTTAGTCACGTGGTGTGTGAGTGTGTATAGGTGTGTGTTTTAGTCACGTGGTGTGTGAGTGTGTATAGGTGTGTGTTTTAGTCACGTGGTGTGTGAGTGTGTGTATAGGTGTGTGTTTTAGTCACGTGGTGTGTGAGTGTGTGTATAGGTGTGTGTTTTAGTCACGTGGTGTGTGATGTGTGTGTATAGGTGTGTGTTTTAGTCACGTGGTGTGTGAGTGTGTGTATAGGTGTGTGTTTTAGTCACGTGGTGTGTGAGTGTGTGTATAGGTGTGTGTTTTAGTCACGTGGTGTGTGTGTGTGTATAGGTGTGTGTTTTAGTCACGTGGTGTGTGTGTGTGTATAGGTGTGTGTTTTAGTCACGTGGTGTGTGAGTGTGTATAGGTGTGTGTTTTAGTCACGTGGTGTGTGTGTGTGTATAGGTGTGTGTTTTAGTCACGTGGTGTGTGTGTGTATAGGTGTGTGTTTTAGTCACGTGGTGTGTGTGTGTATAGGTGTGTGTTTTAGTCACGTGGTGTGTGAGTGTATAGGTGTGTGTTTTAGTCACGTGGTGTGTGAGTGTGTATAGGTGTGTGTATAGTCACGTGGTGTGTGAGTGTGTATAGGTGTGTGTTTTAGTCACGTGGTGTGTGTGTGTGTATAGGTGTGTGTTTTAGTCACGTGGTGTGTGTGTGTATAGGTGTGTGTTTTAGTCACGTGGTGTGTGAGTGTGTATAGGTGTGTGTTTTAGTCACGTGGTGTGTGTGTGTGTATAGGTGTGTGTTTTAGTCACGTGGTGTGTGTGTGTATAGGTGTGTGTTTTAGTCACGTGGTGTGTGAGTGTGTATAGGTGTGTGTTTTAGTCACGTGGTGTGTGAGTGTGTATAGGTGTGTGTTTTAGTCACGTGGTGTGTGAGTGTATATAGGTGTGTGTTTTAGTCACGTGGTGTGTGTGTGTATAGGTGTGTGTTTTAGTCACGTGGTGTGTGAGTGTGTATAGGTGTGTGTTTTAGTCACGTGGTGTGTGTGTGTGTATAGGTGTGTGTTTTAGTCACGTGGTGTGTGTGTGTATAGGTGTGTGTTTTAGTCACGTGGTGTGTGTGTGTGTATAGGTGTGTGTTTTAGTCACGTGGTGTGTGTGTGTGTATAGGTGTGTGTTTTAGTCACGTGGTGTGTGTGTGTGTATAGGTGTGTGTTTTAGTCACGTGGTGTGTGAGTGTGTATAGGTGTGTGTTTTAGTCACGTGGTGTGTGTGTGTGTATAGGTGTGTGTTTTAGTCACGTGGTGTGTGTGTGTGTATAGGTGTGTGTTTTAGTCACGTGGTGTGTGTGTGTGTATAGGTGTGTGTTTTAGTCACGTGGTGTGTGTGTGTGTATAGGTGTGTGTTTTAGTCACGTGGTGTGTGTGTGTGTATAGGTGTGTGTTTTAGTCACGTGGTGTGTGTGTGTATAGGTGTGTGTTTAGTCACGTGGTGTGTGTGTGTGTATAGGTGTGTGTTTTAGTCACGTGGTGTGTGAGTGTGTATAGGTGTGTGTTTTAGTCACGTGGTGTGTGTGTGTATAGGTGTGTGTTTTAGTCACGTGGTGTGTGTGTGTGTATAGGTGTGTGTTTTAGTCACGTGGTGTGTGTGTGTGTATAGGTGTGTGTTTTAGTCACGTGGTGTGTGTGTGTGTATAGGTGTGTGTTTTAGTCACGTGGTGTGTGTGTGTGTATAGGTGTGTGTTTTAGTCACGTGGTGTGTGTGTGTGTATAGGTGTGTGTTTTAGTCACGTGGTGTGTGTGTGTGTATAGGTGTGTGTTTTAGTCACGTGGTGTGTGAGTGTGTATAGGTGTGTGTTTTAGTCACGTGGTGTGTGTGTGTATAGGTGTGTGTTTTAGTCACGTGGTGTGTGAGTGTGTATAGGTGTGTGTTTTAGTCACGTGGTGTGTGAGTGTGTATAGGTGTGTGTTTTAGTCACGTGGTGTGTGAGTGTGTATAGGTGTGTGTTTTAGTCACATGGTGTGTGTGAGTGTGTATAGGTGTGTGTTTTAGTCACGTGGTGTGTGTGTGTGTGTATAGGTGTGTGTTTTAGTCACGTGGTGTGTGTGTGTGTATAGGTGTGTGTTTTAGTCACGTGGTGTGTGGAGTGTGTATAGGTGTGTGTTTTAGTCACCTGGTGTGTGTGGGTGTATAGGTGTGTGTTTTAGTCACGTGGTGTGTGTGTGTGTGTATAGGTGTGTGTTTTAGTCACGTGGTGTGTGAGTGTGTATAGGTGTGTGTTTTAGTCACGTGGTGTGTGAGTGTGTATAGGTGTGTGTTTTAGTCACGTGGTGTGTGAGTGTGTATAGGTGTGTGTTTTAGTCACGTGGTGTGTGTGAGTGTGTATAGGTGTGTGTTTTAGTCACGTGGTGTGTGTGTGTGTATAGGTGTGTGTTTTAGTCACGTGGTGTGTGTGTGTGTATAGGTGTGTGTTTTAGTCACGTGGTGTGTGTGTGTATAGGTGTGTGTTTTAGTCACGTGGTGTGTGAGTGTGTATAGGTGTGTGTTTTAGTCACGTGGTGTGTGTGTGTGTATAGGTGTGTGTTTTAGTCACGTGGTGTGTGAGTGTGTATAGGTGTGTGTTTTAGTCACGTGGTGTGTGTGTGTGTATAGGTGTGTGTTTTAGTCACGTGGTGTGTGTGTGTATAGGTGTGTGTTTTAGTCACGTGGTGTGTGAGTGTGTATAGGTGTGTGTTTTAGTCACGTGGTGTGTGTGTGTGTATAGGTGTGTGTTTTAGTCACGTGGTGTGTGTGTGTGTATAGGTGTGTGTTTTAGTCACGTGGTGTGTGTGTGTGTATAGGTGTGTGTTTTAGTCACGTGGTGTGTGTGTGTGTATAGGTGTGTGTTTTAGTCACGTGGTGTGTGAGTGTGTATAGGTGTGTGTTTTAGTCACGTGGTGTGTGTGTGTGTATAGGTGTGTGTTTTAGTCACGTGGTGTGTGTGTGTGTATAGGTGTGTGTTTTAGTCACGTGGTGTGTGAGTGTGTATAGGTGTGTGTTTTAGTCACGTGGTGTGTGTGTGTGTATAGGTGTGTGTTTTAGTCACGTGGTGTGTGTGTGTGTATAGGTGTGTGTATTAGTCACGTGGTGTGTGTGTGTGTATAGGTGTGTGTTTTAGTCATGTGGAGTGTGTGTGTGTATAGGTGTGTGTTTTAGTCATGTGGTGTGTGTGTGTGTATAGGTGTGTGTTTTAGTCACGTGGTGTGTGTGTGTGTGTATAGGTGTGTGTTTTAGTCACGTGGTGTGTGAGTGTGTATAGGTGTGTGTTTTAGTCACGTGGTGTGTGAGTGTGTATAGGTGTGTGTTTTAGTCAATGGTGTGTGTGTGTGTATAGGTGTGTGTTTAGTCACGTGGTGTGTGAGTGTGTATAGGTGTGTGTTTTAGTCACATGGTGTGTGTGAGTGTGTATAGGTGTGTGTTTTAGTCTCGTGGTGTGTGTGTGTGTGTATAGGTGTGTGTTTTAGTCACGTGGTGTGTGTGTGTGTATAGGTGTGTGTTTTTAGTCACGTGGTGTGTGTGTGTGTGTATAGGTGTGTGTTTTAGTCACGTGGTGTGTGAGTGTGTATAGGTGTGTGTTTTAGTCACGTGGTGTGTGTGTGTGTATAGGTGTGTGTTTTAGTCACGTGGTGTGTGAGTGTGTATAGGTGTGTGTTTTAGTCACGTGGTGTGTGTGTGTGTATAGGTGTGTGTTTTAGTCACGTGGTGTGTGTGAGTGTGTATAGGTGTGTGTTTTAGTCACGTGGTGTGTGAGTGTGTATAGGTGTGTGTTTTAGTCACGTGGTGTGTGTGAGTGTGTATAGGTGTGTGTTTTAGTCACGTGGTGTGTGAGTGTGTATAGGTGTGTGTTTTAGTCACGTGGTGTGTGTGTGTGTATAGGTGTGTGTTTTAGTCACGTGGTGTGTGAGTGTGTGTATACGTGTGTGTTTTAGTCACGTGGTGTGTGTGTGTGTATAGGTGTGTGTTTTAGTCACGTGGTGTGTGTGAGTGTGTATAGGTGTGTGTTTTAGTCACGTGGTGTGTGTGTGTGTATAGGTGTGTGTTTTAGTCACGTGGTGTGTGTGAGTGTGTATAGGTGTGTGTTTTAGTCACGTGGTGTGTGAGTGTGTATAGGTGTGTGTTTTAGTCACGTGGTGTGTGAGTGTGTATAGGTGTGTGTTTTAGTCACGTGGTGTGTGAGTGTGTATAGGTGTGTGTTTTAGTCACGTGGTGTGTGAGTGTGTATAGGTGTGTGTTTTAGTCACGTGGTGTGTGAGTGTGTATAGGTGTGTGTTTTAGTCACGTGGTGTGTGAGTGTGTATAGGTGTGTGTTTTAGTCACGTGGTGTGTGTGTGTGTAT
The DNA here is from genome assembly GCF_019097595.1 of Hemibagrus wyckioides. Taxonomy (NCBI): domain Eukaryota; kingdom Metazoa; phylum Chordata; class Actinopteri; order Siluriformes; family Bagridae; genus Hemibagrus; species Hemibagrus wyckioides. Next base: position 45,957,624 of record NC_080715.1, read on the forward strand.
AGGTGTGTGTTTTAGTCACGTGGTGTGTGTGTGTGTATAGGTGTGTGTTTTAGTCACGTGGTGTGTGAGTGTGTATAGGTGTGTGTTTTAGTCACGTGGTGTGTGAGTGTGTATAGGTGTGTGTTTTAGTCACGTGGTGTGTGAGTGTGTATAGGTGTGTGTTTTAGTCACGTGGTGTGTGAGTGTATATAGGTGTGTGTTTTTAGTCACGTGGTGTGTGAGTGTGTATAGGTGTGTGTTTTAGTCACGTGGTGTGTGAGTGTGTATAGGTGTGTGTTTTAGTCACGTGGTGTGTGTGTGTGTATAGGTGTGTGATTTAGTCACGTGGTGTGTGAGTGTGTATAGGTGTGTGTTTTAGTCACGTGGTGTGTGATTGTGTATAGGTGTGTGTTTTAGTCACGTGGTGTGTGTGAGTGTATAGGTGTGTGTTTTAGTCACGTGGTGTGTGTGAGTGTATAGGTGTGTGTTTTAGTCACGTGGTGTGTGAGTGTGTATAGGTGTGTGTTTAGTCACGTGGTGTGTGTGAGTGTGTATAGGTGTGTGTTTTAGTCACGTGGTGTGTGAGTGTGTATAGGTGTGTGTTTTAGTCACGTGGTGTGTGAGTGTGTATAGGTGTGTGTTTTAGTCACGTGGTGTGTGAGTGTGTATAGGTGTGTGTTTTAGTCACGTGGTGTGTGAGTGTGTATAGGTGTGTGTTTTAGTCACGTGGTGTGTGAGTGTGTATAGGTGTGTGTTTTAGTCACGTGGTGTGTGTGTGTGTATAGGTGTGTGTTTTAGTCACGTGGTGTGTGTGTGTGTATAGGTGTGTGTTTTAGTCACGTGGTGTGTGAGTGTGTATAGGTGTGTGTTTTAGTCACGTGGTGTGTGTGTGTGTATAGATGTGTGTTTTAGTCACGTGGTGTGTGAGTGTGTATAGGTGTGTGTTTTAGTCACGTGGTGTGTGAGTGTGTATAGGTGTGTGTTTTAGTCACGTGGTGTGTGAGTGTGTATAGGTGTGTGTTTTAGTCACGTGGTGTGTGTGTGTGTATAGGTGTGTGTTTTAGTCACGTGGTGTGTGTGTGTGTATAGGTGTGTGTTTTAGTCACGTGGTGTGTGTGTGTGTATAGGTGTGTGTTTTAGTCACGTGGTGTGTGTGTGTGTATAGGTGTGTGTTTTAGTCACGTGGTGTGTGTGTGTGTATAGGTGTGTGTTTTAGTCACGTGGTGTGTGAGTGTGTATAGGTGTGTGTTTTAGTCACGTGGTGTGTGTGTGTGTATAGGTGTGTGTTTTAGTCACGTGGTGTGTGTGTGTGTATAGGTGTGTGTTTTAGTCACGTGGTGTGTGAGTGTGTGTATAGGTGTGTGTTTTAGTCACGTGGTGTGTGTGTGTGTATAGGTGTGTGTTTTAGTCACGTGGTGTGTGTGTGTGTATAGGTGTGTGTTTTAGTCACGTGGTGTGTGTGTGTGTATAGGTGTGTGTTTTAGTCACGTGGTGTGTGTGTGTGTATAGGTGTGTGTTTTTAGTCACGTGGTGTGTGAGTGTGTATAGGTGTGTGTTTTAGTCACGTGGTGTGTGTGTGTATAGGTGTGTGTTTTAGTCACGTGGTGTGTGTGTGTGTATAGGTGTGTGTTTTAGTCACGTGGTGTGTGTGTGTGTATAGGTGTGTGTTTTAGTCACGTGGTGTGTGAGTGTGTATAGGTGTGTGTTTTAGTCACGTGGTGTGTGTGTGTATAGGTGTGTGTTTTAGTCACGTGGTGTGTGAGTGTGTATAGGTGTGTGTTTTAGTCACGTGGTGTGTGATTGTGTATAGGTGTGTGTTTTAGTCACGTGGTGTGTGAGTGTGTATAGGTGTGTGTTTTAGTCACGTGGTGTGTGAGTGTGTATAGGTGTGTGTTTTAGTCACGTGGTGTGTGTGTGTGTATAGGTGTGTGTTTTAGTCACGTGGTGTGTGATTGTGTATAGGTGTGTGTTTTAGTCACGTGGTGTGTGTGTGTGTATAGGTGTGTGTTTTAGTCACGTGGTGTGTGTGTGTGTATAGGTGTGTGTTTTAGTCACGTGGTGTGTGTGTGTGTATAGGTGTGTGTTTTAGTCACGTGGTGTGTGTGTGTGTATAGGTGTGTGTTTTAGTCACGTGGTGTGTGAGTGTGTATAGGTGTGTGTTTTAGTCACGTGGTGTGTGTGTGTGTATAGGTGTGTGTTTTAGTCACGTGGTGTGTGTGTGTGTATAGGTGTGTGTTTTAGTCACGTGGTGTGTGTGTGTGTATAGGTGTGTGTTTTAGTCACGTGGTGTGTGAGTGTGTATAGGTGTGTGTTTTAGTCACGTGGTGTGTGAGTGTGTATAGGTGTGTGTTTTAGTCACGTGGTGTGTGTGTGTGTATAGGTGTGTGTTTTAGTCACGTGGTGTGTGAGTGTGTGTATAGGTGTGTGTTTTAGTCACGTGGTGTGTGAGTGTGTATAGGTGTGTGTTTTAGTCACGTGGTGTGTGTGTGTGTATAGGTGTGTGTTTTAGTCACGTGGTGTGTGTGTGTGTATAGGTGTGTGTTTTAGTCACGTGGTGTGTGAGTGTGTATAGGTGTGTGTTTTAGTCACGTGGTGTGTGAGTGTGTATAGGTGTGTGTTTTAGTCACGTGGTGTGTGTGTGTGTATAGGTGTGTGTTTTAGTCACGTGGTGTGTGTGTGTGTATAGGTGTGTGTTTTAGTCACGTGGTGTGTGTGTGTGTATAGGTGTGTGTTTTAGTCACGTGGTGTGTGAGTGTGTGTATAGGTGTGTGTTTTAGTCACGTGGTGTGTGTGTATAGGTGTGTGTTTTAGTCACGTGGTGTGTGTGTGTGTATAGGTGTGTGTTTTAGTCACGTGGTGTGTGTGTGTGTATAGGTGTGTGTTTTAGTCACGTGGTGTGTGAGTGTGTATAGGTGTGTGTTTTAGTCACGTGGTGTGTGAGTGTGTATAGGTGTGTGTTTTAGTCACGTGGTGTGTGTGTGTGTATAGGTGTGTGTTTTAGTCACGTGGTGTGTGTGTGTATAGGTGTGTGTTTTAGTCACGTGGTGTGTGATTGTGTATAGGTGTGTGTTTTAGTCACGTGGTGTGTGTGAGTGTATAGGTGTGTGTTTTAGTCACGTGGTGTGTGTGAGTGTATAGGTGTGTGTTTTAGTCACGTGGTGTGTGAGTGTGTATAGGTGTGTGTTTTAGTCACGTGGTGTGTGAGTGTGTATAGGTGTGTGTTTTAGTCACGTGGTGTGTGAGTGTGTATAGGTGTGTGTTTTAGTCACGTGGTGTGTGAGTGTGTATAGGTGTGTGTTTTAGTCACGTGGTGTGTGAGTGTGTATAGGTGTGTGTTTTAGTCACGTGGTGTGTGTGTGTGTATAGGTGTGTGTTTTAGTCACGTGGTGTGTGAGTGTGTATAGGTGTGTGTTTTAGTCACGTGGTGTGTGAGTGTGTATAGGTGTGTGTTTTAGTCACGTGGTGTGTGTGTGTGTATAGGTGTGTGTTTTAGTCACGTGGTGTGTGTGTGTGTATAGGTGTGTGTTTTAGTCACGTGGTGTGTGAGTGTGTATAGGTGTGTGTTTTAGTCACGTGGTGTGTGAGTGTGTATAGGTGTGTGTTTTAGTCACGTGGTGTGTGAGTGTGTATAGGTGTGTGTTTTAGTCACGTGGTGTGTGTGAGTGTATAGGTGTGTGTTTTAGTCACGTGGTGTGTGAGTGTGTATAGGTGTGTGTTTTAGTCACGTGGTGTGTGAGTGTGTATAGGTGTGTGTTTTAGTCACGTGGTGTGTGAGTGTGTATAGGTGTGTGTTTTAGTCACGTGGTGTGTGTGAGTGTATAGGTGTGTGTTTTAGTCACGTGGTGTGTGTGAGTGTATAGGTGTGTGTTTTAGTCACGTGGTGTGTGAGTGTGTATAGGTGTGTGTTTTAGTCACGTGGTGTGTGAGTGTGTATAGGTGTGTGTTTTAGTCACGTGGTGTGTGAGTGTGTATAGGTGTGTGTTTTAGTCACGTGGTGTGTGAGTGTGTATAGGTGTGTGTTTTAGTCACGTGGTGTGTGAGTGTGTATAGGTGTGTGTTTTAGTCACGTGGTGTGTGAGTGTGTATAGGTGTGTGTTTTAGTCACGTTGTGTGTGAGTGTGTATAGGTGTGTGTTTTAGTCACGTGGTGTGTGAGTGTGTATAGGTGTGTGTTTTAGTCACGTGGTGTGTGTGTGTGTATAGGTGTGTGTTTTAGTCACGTGGTGTGTGTGTGTGTATAGGTGTGTGTTTTAGTCACGTGGTGTGTGAGTGTGTATAGGTGTGTGTTTTAGTCACGTGGTGTGTGAGTGTGTATAGGTGTGTGTTTTAGTCACGTGGTGTGTGTGTGTGTATAGGTGTGTGTTTTAGTCACGTGGTGTGTGAGTGTGTATAGGTGTGTGTTTTAGTCACGTGGTGTGTGAGTGTGTATAGGTGTGTGTTTTAGTCACGTGGTGTGTGAGTGTGTATAGGTGTGTGTTTTAGTCACGTGGTGTGTGAGTGTGTGTATAGGTGTGTGTTTTAGTCACGTGGTGTGTGAGTGTGTGTATAGGTGTGTGTTTTAGTCACGTGGTGTGTGAGTGTGTATAGGTGTGTGTTTTAGTCACGTGGTGTGTGTGTGTGTATAGGTGTGTGTTTTAGTCACGTGGTGTGTGTGTGTGTATAGGTGTGTGTTTTAGTCACGTGGTGTGTGTGTGTGTATAGGTGTGTGTTTTAGTCACGTGGTGTGTGAGTGTGTATAGGTGTGTGTTTTAGTCACGTGGTGTGTGTGTGTATAGGTGTGTGTTTTAGTCACGTGGTGTGTGTGTGTGTATAGGTGTGTGTTTTAGTCACGTGGTGTGTGTGTGTGTATAGGTGTGTGTTTTAGTCACGTGGTGTGTGAGTGTGTATAGGTGTGTGTTTTAGTCACGTGGTGTGTGTGTGTATAGGTGTGTGTTTTAGTCACGTGGTGTGTGAGTGTGTATAGGTGTGTGTTTTAGTCACGTGGTGTGTGATTGTGTATAGGTGTGTGTTTTAGTCACGTGGTGTGTGAGTGTGTATAGGTGTGTGTTTTAGTCACGTGGTGTGTGAGTGTGTATAGGTGTGTGTTTTAGTCACGTGGTGTGTGTGTGTGTATAGGTGTGTGTTTTAGTCACGTGGTGTGTGAGTGTGTATAGGTGTGTGTTTTAGTCACGTGGTGTGTGTGTGTATAGGTGTGTGTTTTAGTCACGTGGTGTGTGAGTGTGTATAGGTGTGTGTTTTAGTCACGTGGTGTGTGATTGTGTATAGGTGTGTGTTTTAGTCACGTGGTGTGTGAGTGTGTATAGGTGTGTGTTTTAGTCACGTGGTGTGTGAGTGTGTATAGGTGTGTGTTTTAGTCACGTGGTGTGTGTGTGTGTATAGGTGTGTGTTTTAGTCACGTGGTGTGTGTGTGTGTATAGGTGTGTGTTTTAGTCACGTGGTGTGTGAGTGTGTATAGGTGTGTGTTTTAGTCACATGGTGTGTGAGTGTGTATAGGTGTGTGTTTTAGTCACGTGGTGTGTGTGTGTGTATAGGTCTGTGTTTTAGTCACGTGGTGTGTGAGTGTGTATAGGTGTGTGTTTTAGTCACGTGGTGTGTGAGTGTGTATAGGTGTGTGTTTTAGTCACGTGGTGTGTGAGTGTGTATAGGTGTGTGTTTTAGTCACGTGGTATGTGAGTGTGTATAGGTGTGTGTTTTAGTCACGTGGTGTGTGAGTGTGTATAGGTGTGTGTTTTAGTCACGTGGTGTGTGAGTGTGTATAGGTGTGTGTTTTAGTCACGTGGTGTGTGAGTGTGTATAGGTGTGTGTTTTAGTCACGTGGTGTGTGAGTGTGTATAGGTGTGTGTTTTAGTCACGTGGTGTGTGAGTGTGTGTATAGGTGTGTGTTTTAGTCACGTGGTGTGTGTGTGTGTATAGGTGTGTGTTTTAGTCACGTGGTGTGTGTGTGTGTATAGGTGTGTGTTTTAGTCACGTGGTGTGTGAGTGTGTATAGGTGTGTGTTTTA